>NW_026516758.1:0-178535 GCF_025766255.1 Zychaea mexicana
TTGCAGCAAACCTTCGAACTTGACAGCAATGTAGACCCAAGTTCCTCCTATTGTCCCAAAAGGTTTTGTGAATAAACTAATACCACTTACCAATGACCTGGAACGCCAGCAGACTATCCAATCCATGCATGTCCATTTCTGTTTTTGCAAACATCGCTAAGCGGTAAAAGTTAAACAGGATCGGTGCTCGTGGTTCTCTTCCATCCTTGACCTCGCCAAAGCAGCTTGTGTATTGACGGTCATACACCTCGTAAACGTCGACAAAGTTAATCGGGGCGCGAGCTCGTTAGCATATCTTCGGAAATAGTATTTCCTCTATTGAAGAATTTATAGGGGATCGTTTAAATATGATTATCTTGGTGAGTACATTACAAATATACTCTACTTACGAGCGCGCAACAACACCCTTTTTGTTTCGAACGAGCAATGCTTGGATGAATGCGTGCGTGTATGTGCACGAGCTCGCTTTCTCGCAGAGCACCAAGGTTAAGATCCTTTAGGGCAGAAATCCTATTTACAAAGTTTAGATGATGATGGTTAATGCTCGGTACGTAGTAGTAGTAGTAATCAGATATGAGTTAGAAGCTTTGGAGTTTTTTATACTTACAGTGCTTCCACCGCCATTACTACGTTTTTCTGACAGCCTTCTGCTGCCGACGCCAACTGCAAAAAGGCTGATTCTTGCCTGAAGCTGCTCTATTTCACCTTCTTTATAAGCCTGGAGAAAAAGAAAGTAGAAGAAAGGCATACGGTCAAGAAGCTTATTTTTTGATTTGTATATATTTGTATGATGTGTTCTCGTATTCACCAAGACGACGTCCTCTACACTGTCGGCTAGCTTCATCTCCATTTTTCTTTTCGAAGCTGTTAAGATTTTAGCGCGAACCTGTTGCTTGCCGGTGTTAGGAACTATCGTTTCTTCTTTTCTCCTCCATTCTTTTTTCTTTCTCTACAACTGCGAGCTGCTCCAAATGCTTACTCTTCTATTTTGTTTCTGCAAGAAACTCGAGCTCATTATTCATTGCCTGCTCGTAGCTGCGTTTGAGCGCCTCCTGCTCCTTTGCTTTCTTGTTTCCGGTATCTCTTCGTTTACAACTTGAGGAAGATCCACCATCTACACCTTCTTGGACAACATTAGGGGCGGCAGCGGATCCTTCATGGTTCTTCCCTTTCTTATCCTTCTTAGGGGCGCTACGCTTGTCACTAAACTCCTTTGCCTTCGTGCCCCACTTGTCATGTTTGAGCAGAACTTCCCAGCAATGTTCGAAACTGAAAGGTTTTGTCTCGAACTTCAGGTACATCTCTTTCGCTTGGGTGAGCTAGAAATTTTCTATACGTATCAGGTCCTGTACAATATGCTTCTATTCATACCTTATATAGTGTATTTATCTGGCCTAGTTCGTTCTGTCCACTCTGTCTAAGGTTCAGACCTGACTGTGGTAACCAGTGAACTTTGCTACCATTGGAGCTGTAAATACTGGATTTGGGCATGGAAATGATGAAATATCGGTACGATGTAGTCGACGAAAAACGTTCTTTTATGGTTTGTTTTTTTAAGTGTCACTTTTCCGCATCTTGAAGAAAACCATATGGTGACATATTGAACAAGTCGATGGAATTGTTGTTGATTTATTGTATTGTTACCATTCAAAGCACGCGTCCAAACATGGACGGGTATATCATTGGCTCTGCAAACTTCCAGACATTCGCAAATCAAGGACAATTGAATACTGTACTGCGATAATGACTTCAACGTTCGTTGGTTTTCTTGATTTTCTTGGCTGAGGATTGCATCTTGCTCACACATGTCTGTATTGGAACCAGTGGCCATGCGTACATTATTTTTGTAGGTGACCTTGGGTCAAATTTTATTTGCCTACACGTATCGGCATGAAAGAGGTATAGACAAGAAAAGGTAAAAATGTGAGATTGCAGGAGGACAGGGAATCAGAGAAAATTAAAAAGAAAGAAATCGGGAGTCTCAGTAAGTCGACGAAAGCGGATGGTTCGTGGTGCTGAAGTTGGTTTGTTTTTTTTACTTTTTGGTGAGTTGGTGTTATATCCTATTATGGGTGTCATATGGCAAGAGGTTTACGGTGGTTCGTAAAAAAGCAGCCGCGAAATCATGCTAGAAAGATCGACCTGTCGCTGTAACATGCTTAAAAATGTCACATGACAAGTAAAAGAAAGGGCTAATAAACCGGTTCTTACAGCATATGAAAATAGAAAGGATCTGTTGAGTGCGAGGAATGTTGATCGGATTGCAGGGAGCCAATGGTGGATGTTATCTTAATTGATGCAGATTGTTGGGCGTGAGAAGAAACTATAATACTTGAGTCTTTCTATTGTCAACCATAAACGAGTAAAACGCCATATGGCATATCATGTCATACAGCTTGTTGTTTGATTGCGCCAAGAAAACACACACACACAGACACACACAGAAATCTTCTCAGCTGTGTGTCACTTTGAGTGTTAATCATGCTATTTCTGAACAGCGTCAGGTGAAAGACCGGTATGTGTGGCTCACTCCTGATGATTAGCAGCCAACAGCAAATGCCCGCCCACAGGATGTTGTGTAAATTGGTAAAAGTGATATCATGCATCGTTATTATTGAGAAGCTAGCATCTGTGATGAAAAGCCAGAATTAGCTTCCATTGGGTCCTTTGGAAGGACGCTGTTACATTGGTGGGGGGGATGTATTTTCTTAGAAGAAAGAACGTTGGCATCGAACAAGTAGATCATGTTATACTGGTGCAAGTCGCGAGGCGCGGGATGGTGATCATACAAGACACATGTTATCTTTTTTACTGTGCACTGGAGACAGAAAGCGAGGACGATTGTTGTTGATAGGGGAAACATATGCTGTAAAAGCCTGAAGAAGAAGCTGCAGCCGGATGTTGTTGTACATGACGCCATCTGAAACTCAGCGGCAACGAGTGTTCATATGTACTACAGCATTGATATAGTTAGTAAAAGATGCTTAGCAACAGAATGGTCATGCATGGCGATAACCATGGGAGCAGATCTGAAACGCGCAACCAAAAAAGAATAAAGTACATTCAAGCTCCTTAAAATTATATTATCATGCAATGCACAGCGATACAAAGACACAAAGGAATAAAGCTTATAAGATTTGAATTGCGGCCGTGCGGCAGCACATTCATATCATGTGGACTCTGCATATTATGAGCTGTACAGTATGTGTATGAGAGAGAAAGAAGGAGAGAGAGAGAGAGAGAGAGAGAGAGAGAGGTTATCTCGTAAAACACAATAACAGAGGAAGCGAGTAGAAGCTTGCAAGTGACCAGACGTTGTTTTGTTTTGATTCTGAAACAGTACCAAAACCCGACTTGACGGACAAGATACCCATCGAGCACCGCATGTGATGGAGTGGAAATCCACAAAAAAAAAAAAATGTCATGGGATGGATGGTCTCTTTTGTTGTCCCACCTGTTTCTGTTGCTGCTGCTGCAGAGTCTTTGGCTGCTCAACACTTGGTCTCACGTACACACACACTCACCCCCAAAAGAAAAGGTAGTACATGGAGTATGGGAGGCGTAGTAGTATAGTACAACCTGCCAAGCAAGAGCCTCCTTAAAAGAAAAAAGATCATTGTTCGAGCGCTCCTAGAATAGAAGAGATTGTTAATCGTTAAGGTAGCATCATAAGCAGCGCAAGGCAGCCAAGAAGCATCAGGATGAACAATGTCGACGCAAGCTGCGGGCGTCGCTAATAAGGAGAAATGAATGTTTTATATCAAATGACAAGTATGACATAAAACGAAGCCATGGGACAGAAGCAACGACGCCATTGGCGGCTTGCCTAATTCTCGGAAAGGGGATCATCTCCACTTGTAAAGAACCCCCCCCCCACCTGAAGGACACACACAGCTGAGGAGAAAGTGGGGGGGGGTGAGAGCCACCAAATGAGACGAACGGTGCCACCCAACAACAACAAGACGACAGGGAGCGACTGCACCAAACTGTCGCAGCTATTCATTAATGCACCGCACCTGGAATTCCCCCCATTGATATTATTGTCATAATAAGCGATAGTGCATCTTCTGCAATGTGCTGCAACAGTACAAGTCAGCATCCGCTCCAAGAAGAATGATATGCAAAAGCACAAGTATAAGAGTACGGAGCTCGGCTGCCAGTGTCATAGTAGCAAGACAACAGTCTTTTGCAAGTGTGTCACACAATGTGCCTGTATTTGGCTAACTTTTACTTAGTTGACTTTAACACTTGGTGCCCTTATTTATTACACAGGCAAAGTGTGCATAAAGTGCAAAGGGTTGTCATGGAAATTGTTTTAATTTGACCATATTTGAACAGAATGGATGCCATCCTTGTTCAAACAACAACAACAACAACGAAACGCTAAACAGTCCAAATAATGACATCGGGCTCTTGCACTTGCTGCTTTCTTATGCTATATAAAAAAGCATCTTCTCCGCTCTCTCCCCCCACCCCTTTATTTCTTGAAGGCCGTGCTCTCTCGCTTCCCATCTTTTCGTCTTGTTTCTTCCTGCCCCGTAAAGACACGCACTCTACTTCTCTCCAAGATCGCAATGAATCCTGGCCCTCAGTCTTCTTCTGCCATGTCCATTTCTGCTATAACCACCGCTCCCATCTTCCCACCCTCGCCCCCGCCATCAGCCTCATCGGTGTCACATCAATCGTATTATCCTCCCCAGCATCATCGACAAGAGCATCCACTAAAACAACAACAACAACAGCAACCGCACGAACAAAAGCATCATCATCTTCATCATCAACAACAGCTGGGCTCACCGCCTACATCGCCTGAAGACATGTCGCCACCAACATCCCCACAATTCTCGCACGAACTTCACGGCATGGCGCCTCTTACACTGCAAGAACGTCGGATGCGTAACAAGGCCGCGTCGGCAAAGTACAGACAGAAAAAGAACCAACAGCAAAACGAGATGCGACAGATGATCTGTCGGTTATCGGAGCACAATGCAGTGTTAGAACGACAGTTGCAAGAGCTGCGGATGGACAACGAGCGCTTACGCTCCTCGGCCGACAGGCTACGCGGTAAAATGGTTGCCAAAAAGATGCTGCGTCAGTGGATCGGGCGCCATCAGCATCAACAACAGCGCAAAGAACAGCCACCGTCCACCTCTTCCTCACCTTCAAGCACCTCCTCCTCCGCCTTCCAGGCCGTCTCCAAAAAGCAGCACCACTACCATCCCTACGCTGCTACTGCTGCTGCTGCTGCTGCTGCTGAAGAGGACGATGGTCTGGAGCTGGACTTTGACGAAGACGATGTTTGCTTGGATGATTAAGTATCATCATTCATTATTACCCACTATGCACACACACACACACACTCTCTCTCTCTCTCTATATATTAAAATAACTACCTCCACCTCATTGATTTCAAAAGCATGTACACATCCCCATCATTATATTTTATTGTCCTGCATCGTATTTCCCTACACTAGTCATCCGTCTTCTGCTCTCCATCTCCACCAAGTAGTCTTTTTCTAGCTGCTGTTTGTGTGATAAGTAATATACCCACCCGCTCTCTCCCCAAAGAAAAAAAGAATAAAGAAGAAACGAAAGCCGAAACTTTCCGGGGTCATATTGTCGTACATGCTCTCTCTCTCTCTCGCTTTTTAATATATGCCACACTAAATATTTCGATATGACCATAAAAAGGCGATCCGCGCTAAACAACACAAACACAGAGCGCGTCATCTCCCAGCATCATGGGTGCCACCCAACAACAACAAAGAACAACCCCGAAGAACAAACAGACTTGAGCTTACACTATATCCTTAAATTCGCAACAACTCCTTGATTTTGTTTGTGCGCTGCGTTGGGCTCTCTGTCATTTCGATGACTTGGCTGGCTTGTATCAGTATAGTATCAATAGTTAAGCACCCTTCCTTTTCTGTCGCCTTTCCAAAAATAATCTGAAACAAAACACGAGGGGGTGCGGGGTGCCCACTCTCCCAAAAAAAAGTGCCACTTAATCGCGTCAATTGAGGTTTGCTTGTGTATGTGGGGGGTGCAGTACAAGAAACTTTCCTTCCACGCTACTCAATCAGCCGCTGCCATGGTCAATAGCCATACCATTGCAGGGCTCTGTTGACCCCTATGCCCTTCACCTGTTCAACATTGTCGTGGCCCCATCACCGACTTTGACCATTCCCACCCATTTCGGAGCATTTGACAGATCTGATTGAGTCATCGTGCCCATCATAAAACAGGAATACTGCAGCAAAGTACTTGAGTACCTGCTTTTGTTTTTTGGCCCTGCCAAATGGTGTTATGTTTACCTTAAAGAATTCATTATTAGCATTGAGCTTATTCTACCTAGATAGAGTCAAGGCCAGAGCAGCTTCCCTTTACCATGCCAGGTCGGATTTCTTCCGGAACAGTAGTTCTAGTAGTAGCAGTACAATGAACTCGGAGGTGGATCTTCTTTCTAATTTCTAGACTATAGCAACGTCTAACCCGTAGCTCAAACAACCAGGGCCACAGCATGAATTGAGGTACCACACTCCCAACTCATTCACACATGCGGACTTTTTTACAACCAGCATCGAGGGTCCGGCGATCGAGATGCGTAACCGAAACTGGTGTGCCGTAGCACATTGAGGTGGGTAAAATAGCTTAAACCTTACATAAAGGTTGCCACACCCTTCTGCTGTAATTATTTCGTCAGATTTTGAGGGTGCCCTTCTGTTGGGTCGTCAAGTACTTGGGCATCGCATGATTTTGTACAGATGCTGTTGTTTTCTGATTTACTATTGCATTTCACTAAAGTGCTGCTTCTTATTTACAGCAGTAATTTAATCTATAAAACAAATACTGTAAATGTCTGTCATATTGGACGGATCGTTAGACCTTTGTCTAACTTTTAAACGCCATTTTTTAATCAGATCATGTGGCCTATAAAAAAAGATATATCCAGACGGATGTTGTTTCTATAATATGCCAAAATAGTAGATTTTTTTCCGGGGGTTGCTTGCTATCTTTTGGATCGGGACACCTTGCACACTAGTATATCTCATTGCGAGAGCATCGTATCAAGTTTCAAGTTTTAAAACTGTGATAAGTTTCGTCTTAACGCATCATTTGGAAGATATACACTATTTAAATTATGTTCTCGGCGCTAAGCAACATCATGCACTTCACAAGTCAGATTTTGACAAATATTAAACACCACACGCTATTATGTATCTGACACTGTGCAACAACTAACTCACGTTGCTGGCGTATAGGCATTTTATTTACCAACTTTGCAAACAACCAAAAAGACCATATGTGCGGTCTTCTTTCTGACTTACCATAACATGATGGCTAGGCATCACAATGTCTTTTGCATTTGACTGGTGTGATAACACGAAAGGTTTTTATGTCGTCCCTATGTAAGCATTACGGTCTTCCGCTTTCTTTTCCATTAGAAGCAACAATGACCACATGGTTTGGATGTTTACACTGTCACGATACAGTATAATCAGTGATGGTACAATATATACATCATCATAGAATAGCTTGGCAACTTGAAAAAAAAAACATTTCTTGGTCCCATACGAACTCTCCCATTGCCTATTATACAATAGATATTATCTAAACATGACAGTATGTGCTTAACAAAATGGCAGAATGATATATACAGTTGTTTAATGGAACATAAAGAGAACAAATAAAGGCTTGACACGTATGAAATTGATGATCAAATAAAATAATCCTTTCCCAACAATTTCGACTCGCCTTTTCGGCTTTATGGGTAGATCACGTCAAATGAGTGTACGTATATATAAATTCTTCAAGTTATTTATTCATGCTATTGTAGTATATGGATCTCGTAATCATTCTTGAATGTTCGGTCCAAGTATGCCACCCGCAGCATAACTGATACGGTAGATCCTCGTTAATTTCATGATGGCCGACTTTCCAAATTTTGTGCGAAAATAAAGAGGGCCAACGTTAGCGAGAACAGCTTTTACAAGAATTCTCTGCTGTCTTCATTTGTTCGATAGCTCTAAAAAAAAACTTTGAAATTTACGAGGATCGAAAGTTTAACAGATATGAGTTCGTCGACCAGTATGACTAAGCATGATCATCATCATGCAGATGTCTCCGGTAATTACCACAATTTTGTCCAAGTGTTATGCTATATATAGTAAAAAAGACGCATCACTCATTGGTATAGCAAACAAGCGAAATAATTTCTTATAACCGTATAACCTGTCTTATCTCAAAACTCGGTATGTACATACTTAAATGCCCTCCAAAAAAATCGTAATGTCTGTTGCTTTAGTACTTGTTGCACCTTTTCTGAGTAAAAAACTACAGTTTTATGTCAAGCTGTGTCTCTCCAAAGTCAGCACTTGTCAATTGAAGTAGCAAGAATTTTAAAAATAGGGGCCATTGGAATAAGGCGGGTTTTGCAACAAATCAAAGCAAGGCATTGATAGAGGTTATACCAAGGAGAAACCAAGAGATAAGCCTAGAAAAAAGTATTCCCTGACCATCGTGGTCATCCTTTTCGCAACAGCAATTTCGTCGCCACACCGATCGATGGTGTTGTCCACTTTATTGAAATAATGTCTTGTAGCGTACACTTGCATTTAAAGGAAGCCACACTTGAGTACTGTTGATATATATATACTTTGTGGTGTAGTTATTTTCTCGACCTCACTTGGATGTGGCTGGAGGGAATTTGTCAATGGACAACAAAGCACTAGAACAAAAGGGTTTAGGTGCCTAAGGACTGTATCTTATTTAATTGACGGCACGTTATTACCTTTTTATTATACAGGAAGACTCGTTAGCATCGGTTGAGGAGTTGAAATGCTTCGCATCCGCTTTCATGATTACTACTGAGGTCAATGTGATGAGGGACGAAAAGAATAACAACACGCACGAAAGTTAATGGCAGCAGGTGTTTCTGTGGTGGCTGTCCGTGCGCTCGGTATGCTGCATGTCATTATCATAATGTACCAATTTTTTTTCGTGTTTCTCTATCTACAATGTTGATGTAGAAGCATGACAGATATCGTTCTTATCGTTGCTTCGATCTAATTTACATACTTCCGCAAGCACCGTCAACCTAAACAAACATGTATTTTAAGTCATTTATATTCACACATAGAGCAATATGTCTTTTTACGTGCTTAATTCCTCTTTTAAACAATTCTAGCGGGCACTACCATCCGCATAAAACCATCCTGCTGTCCTGAGATGATCTATGTAATGGAATCTCACCCGATGATAATCATGACACATCACTCTTTATCTATAGATACGATAGTCAGAAAGCAAAGACAGAGCATGAGTATAATGTGCTGCAAAGGTAGTATGCAATCAGTATATTGTTAAATTTACTGTGTGTGATTTGGCATCATATCATCATCTGCATATAGAAATCAAAATTATCCCTCCTCCCATGTTCTTTCAACAAACAAATATTCTACGCATCAGTATTTAAATATCGACTGTGCATACACGGAAGATGATGGAAAACGCCCTACCATTAGGAGAAGCTAAAAATGTACGTACAAGGCAAAATTCATTGCGAAAGTCCGCCTGTATGTAACAACAGCAAACATGCTGTAGAAACGTAGATTTATTGGAGAAGATGACAGTGAGTATCCGAGAAAATTGACGGAGGCTGAGGTGCCTGTGGTGGCAGTTCTCGTATAAGACTTTATCGACGGTTTTCATCTATCAAGCCCTGTCCGAGCAACTGAATTGCATGTTGTCAGTTTGTTAATTCTACGCGTACTGTATTATCACGAGCTTCTGTGAGCGCTTGTGATCAACAGGAAATCTGGCACTGACGAATTTTGTAAGATCGGATGTGCAGTATGAGATCTTGCCACTGAAGCTATCGTTTGGTAGTGCTCAAATTGAGTAGAATGTTAATATATATAGCTGGAACGTTAGCCATCCGAGACCCCTTTGACGTTCATTAGCTCTGCGAATAGTAACTTGTCAAGGCCTCCTAGAATCTGTTGGAATACAGTTATGACCATATGTTCTGTAAATGAACTATCACTGCGCCCATAGCTACATATAACATACTACTTCATATTGATACACAGCTCTCAATATTAGGTCAGTTTTACAGTATCTGGTAAGCCATGATGCAAATGACAATATATTCATACCCTGGATTCCGAAATATTGACATTTAGATACGATTTTCTTTCGAGTGCCCCACCAGTGCAATGCAATTGTATCCCCACACTATACAGGTAGTTTACACGTTAAAAAGAGGTACTTTACCTTGGTATTAGTAAGGATTTGATCAGAGTAAAAGTTTATTTTTGAGATAAGCTTCGCACTTTTATCCTTAATGAACGAAGCAAACTGCATTGAAATAAAATTCTATCATTTCGAAATATTACAGTAATGGCATCACAGACAGTGAGTTTCACGATCAATTCCAGAATCGTATATAATCGAAATTGGGTACGCTTTTGGGAAAGAGTATACACGGGCTTACGTATAATCATTTATCACACAGCTTGTATAGTAGATTGAAAAATGCATTTCATATTCTTAGGCTGTTTTGCTTATTGTAAACTCTGATGCTGATGGTGATTGTTATTATTGCCAAAGCATTGCTTATGATATCAAAAAACATAAGGCTCACAAAGTATTAATAGATAAACAATACAACAACTGCGGCATGCATCTTAAGTAGGCTCCTGGCATTGAAGCTTCAATGTTATATGTAGGTAAATATATACAGTATCTCTCTTGATCACTGCACAAACGTGAAGCGGCGGTAGTATCTGTGACGCGCCTGCCGCAGCAGTAACCATTGAATTTGTAACCTAATCAATGTCAGACTTGCTAGTAGTCAATGCTGCGGTAAAAGTTACTTCTGTACTTCTTTTAAACATAGTTAATGCAGTTGCTGCGGCGAGCTCAGGGACGGTGGTGAAACGAGAAGCGCATGAGGACCTCTTTTCTATGAATATGTGTCTATTTCCAGTAATTGTTATTGATACGGCCAACACAGCCTCTCAATGAACCAGATGCTGGCGGTTTCCTTCGTGTAACTTTCGCCAACTCCGGATCGTAAAAAACACGCCACTATATATAGAGACACCTGAACAAGAGATTCAGACATTTCATTAACTTATTCCCGATTTTCTATCATTCTCACTGATTTTTATTGTGCATCAGCATGCCCTACGACGACTACCAATTGCTTCTGCCAGTATACGAAGAATCCTTGAAAAAGTATCCAGATATCGGCGTAGAAAAGCACACTCCCGGGCAAGTTCGCGCATTATTGGAAGCACCAGGCGCCAGTCCTCCTGATTCGATCGTCGAAGACCTATCCAAGCTCGTTGTCGTCGAAGACAAAAAGATTACAGAGAATGGTGTGAAGTTGACAATTGTGCGACCGGTTCACGGTGATGACAATGTATTGCCAGTTATTCTTTTCCTGTAAGCTTATACTTATACTTTTTCAATTCGGTTTATGCGAAACACGATGTAGTAGTAAAACGAGAAGATGTGCAATTCTTCAAGGCACGGTGGTGGATGGATGCTCGGCACTTATGAAACATACAAGTGGATAGTGTTTGAAGTAAGTGAGCGTTCGTTTCGCATGTTGTAAGCTCTGCATGTGATAGCGAAAGATCGAATATGTACTGAATTTTGGTTTGGCGGCAGCTTGTTGTACGATCCAATGCAGCGGTCGTCTTTGTTCACTACTCGCTTAGCCCCGAAGCACGGCATCCAGTAGCTCTTGAAGAGTGCTATGATGCTTTATCGTGGATTGTCGATACTGATTCCTCAAGCCATCAATTGGATTCCAACCAGATCGCTGTACTCGGTGATAGCGCTGGCGGACACTTGAGTGCTGCCCTAGCAGGTGAGTTTTGTTACTTATTCAGAGCCGTAAAACATTTAAATCTATAGCGAATATGTAGAAAAAAAGCGACATTACTAGAGACTCACAGAAAGGTATATTCAATATGATTAACGTTTAGTCCTCGATAAAAAGCGCAGTGGCGATAATTCAACAAGAATCAAGTGCCAGGTGTTGTACTATCCAGCTACACACGCTGGTTGCGACACCGAATCTTACTCCAAGTTTGGCCAAGGACACTTCTTGACCAAGGACGCCATGAAATATTTTTGGGGACATTTCATTCCGAACGAAAAGGACCGATTTGAAAGCACAGCTTCACCTCTGGAAACACCCGTTGAAGAATTGACCGGTGTAGCTCCTGCATTCGTTGTCACTGCTGAAGCAGATGTGTTAAGGGACGAAGGCGAAGCATACGCCCGCAAGCTGATGCGAGCTGGCGTACCTGTGGTGGCAGTACGCGCATTGGGCGCTATGCATGGTTTCATCGGTATTGACAGGACAGGCGATTTGGTAAATTCTATCTTGGACCAGACTATTTGCTATTTGACTCGACAGTGGAATAGAAAAGTGTAGTCTATCTTTGTACATGTTTGCATAGTTCTCCCGCGCCTCCTTTCTTTTTTAATTGAATGTTCCACGCTTTTTTTTTGCGTTGCTGCCAACTTTTCTGTATGTTTACTGTATCTCGTCGTATTCTGTAAAACCAGTATGCGCTTCTGTCTCTTGACTCGCATGATCTCCCTCACTATGTATGATATATTATTTCATTAGTTAAATCGCTGCGGAAGAGAAGCAAATCTTTATTTAGTGTTTTTAATTTCTATAGTACTATTGAATATTATTAAGTGCTGAAGAGCTCAGCTGATAGTCCTGCGGGATATCCTGGTTGTGCTCGATAGCGTTGGCCATGAATCCCATGAATCGATCACCATACTCGGATGGCTTGACAGAAGAAATGGCGTGCTTATCCTGAGTCATGCTCTTGAAAAAGTGTTCGGATTTCTTCTTGGTATCATAAGGGGTGAGAATATCAATCACACCGAGATAGTAAAGTACAGATGTGGGTCGATCATTTTCATCCGTGGCTCGGAAACCGCCATCATCCGAGTAGAATATACAGTTTCGTCGTCTATTCAAGTGCCAAAGAGCGATTACATGTCAGCTTTCAACGTTCCCTTCATCCTTTGATAGCACATATGGTGTGAACTTACTCTTCGAGCGGTTCATCAGGAAGCTCAGATGCATCCAGACGGTCGGGGTTGGTCTGTGCGATGGCTTTGCGGTACACCTGAGCTTTGCTTTGGCGACGATTCATTAACGATGCACGGCGCTCAGCGCGTTTCGTATCGGGCTAAGAGAAAACGGTTGGAATCAATGTGCTGGTCTTGTTATATGTTATTCTCCTTCCACTTGCTGCATTACAATACCTCAAAAAATTGCAGTGTAGAGTCACGGATGTTTTCCTTGTTACCGCGGACCATGTTGTGGATACCGATGAGTAGACTGTAGTCCATGATGTTGAGACGGACAAGAAGCTGCACAAAGTAGTAGGGGATATATACTGTCAGACAATCTATCTAGGATGGTTTTCTGTTCCAGTAGTGGAATATCTCTCTCTCTTATTTTCTACTATACCTTGACATCACGAATCAACTGGCTGACGAACATTTTGCGCTTCTGAGGACCCAACTGCAACTTTTTGTCGTTCTTTACAAAGTTCAGGTCCTTCATGACTGCGTTGTTCTTGCTCTTGTCGATTTCCTCTTGCGATAAAAAGCGGCCAAACGTAGACCCCTTCAGATCGTACATTTCGTGGATATCGTTATGTGGCGGCAAGACGTTGCCCATGACAACGAAATGAATTTTGCGACCACGAGGAAGTTTGACTCGGTGCAGGCCATAGTAACGGCATAATAGCGTATCAGGATTGGTGCTGACATGCTAAAAAACAAACACTTTCATTCAGCATCATACTATACCCTTTTCAAAGCCCCTCTCTTTACCCCCGAAAAAAACAAAAAACAAAAATAAAGATGAAGAACATGATCTTCACTTACGTCATGGTATTCGGGAAGGATCTTGCGTAGATACTTGTGTTCGGAATGGTGAATGGTTTTGATGATGAAGCGATAGTCACGTGAGTAATAAAAGAAGCTGCCACTTTTGCCCGGTGATCCAAGCTCGGAAAGGATATATTTGCTTGTCAGAGAGATCTACAATATATACAAATTAATATATTTGCTACCCACACCATAGAGAGTCGACAGCCCCTGATCATTGTGCATTCGCTTGATCGACATACCAGGTAGTCGGCGGGGTCGATCTTAAACTGCTTGCGCAGATTTCGAAAAACCCATGGTGCATAGTCTTTGAACTTGAAGTCGTATCTTGCTCCTGGCGTCAGCTCGTCTCCGGTGCTAAAGAAATTGACAAGATGTATACGTCGTCAACGTTTTGACATTCTAATAGTAGCACTAGCAATAGCAACAGAGGCTTGCTTACACATCGAAAACAAGCTTATGAGCAGCCCCAAAGTCATGATCCGTCAAGGGCCGGTCCTGCTTGGCAGACACCCGGCCCACAGCAATCCGAATACCGGTAAGCATGTTATACATGAGCACGTAGTTCTGATGGCCTTCTGACACCCGGGTACCGATCAGCACTCGGTCCTCGTCGTCCGTTTCATGCGTGTTGTGATTATTATTATTATTGATGTTGTTGTTGTTGTAGGTATGGCGCGAGAGTCGACGGAAAGCCTTGCGACGTGCTGATAATTCTCGCTGGAACCCGTCGTCAGAGACCATACCGTCTACTTCGGAATGAAGTCGAGCCACGGGCGGCTTGCTGGATCGTTTCGTGAAGCTGTGACTGGTGGAGTAACGTTTTGGTAAGCGTAGGTCATCGTGATTAATGGTAGGAATAGGTTCGGTTTCTGCATCGCTGACAAAGGAAGGTTTTTTGAAATCGCTGGCGGTTGGTCTAGGAATAGGTGTCGTTGGTGGCGATAAATCGACGGGGGATTCGGTCGTTGATGAACAAGTGGTCATGGTCGTTGTCCGCGAACAGTTGTTCATGGCAGCCACAGGAGCTACAGACACCGCACTCGGATATTCTGCATACAGTCGACGAGGTTTCTCAAAAGACGAAGTGTCGTCGTGGTAGGGCGCCGTTGCAAGCGACATTAGTTTCTATCTGTCTCTTGCAGAGATTAAGAGATTAGAAGATCGTAATAAAAAAAAAGAGCGTAAGGGGTGGGCGGGTAGAAGAAAGAAGAAAAGAGTTGGAAAAGGAGAGAGGGGCGAAGCAAAAGAAAGAAAAAAAAAGAAGAGAAGGGACGGTGTCAGTCAATTTATTGTACCACAACGAGGCTATTGTACAAAGAAAGGAATCGTACCTTTTCTTTTTATTTTGCCGTGATCGCGCGACTCTCCCAGTGTGCCAAGTGACCGCTACTCTACTCCTACTGTTGCTGCACTTGCCTGCATTAGTGCGGTTCATCGATGCGCATTAAGGCCGTTATGAAATACACACAGAAGTACGTATTTCGGTATGTATCTAACTACCTACCTACCTACCCATATTAATCAGAAGGGACACTAACGGGCCCAGTAGCGACACCTAAGTATCAGGCTATCAACAGCACTAAATTGCCTGGTGTATACACGGAAGAACGGGAACCACGTTTAGTGCCATTTATCGAACGGGAACCCATGTACACGTCTAACTTTCTTGGCCAAAGGCCTTTCGACCGCAAATGGTAATCATTATGGCTCAAGGCAGATAACACTTGGCTGTCACAGCTTGTTGCTTCCCCAGTAGCTACATATCTATCATCAAGCATCAAGTGCTGCCATGGTACTCGGCTGTTGCTAGTTATTTTTATCTCACACAATGGATAACGGCGCACTATACTAAATTTAAGGGCGGCATCAAAAAATGAGCAATCTGAAACTCAATTCATAAGAAACAAGGAGTATTCTCTCTATCTCATCTGCCCCATCGAACAGAATACGTATACAGTCCGACATCACACCACATCCATGCGAACGTCGATCTTGTATGCGTTGACTGTTCACAATAAACATGTTAACACTTAGCTGTACACACACGCTTATGTATGTGCTGACAAGCCATCAAAACCAACGAAAATACATTGTACTGGTATTGTCGTCTCTCGCAAGTAGAGCTGCTCGTATTATTTTGTTTTTGCGGCCTGTACAGACTGTCTATGCAGCAACAAGAGCTCATAATTCAGCTGTAAAACCGTCAATAGTTCCCATTCTACATTTCCATATCGGTTGCAGCACGCGCTGTGCAGTTTACATGATGTCTATCGTCATCATGCATTTGTTTTTACTTACAGAAGCATCACGTGTCTCTTTTCCTATGTAGCTTCTTTCCTTCCCGTACATGTAGTAACACAAACTATGCATTTGCTCATAGTAAGAGTAAGATGTACACATTGAAGAAATATGTACCTTCCGAAAACAGTTGACATTGCCATCTTTTATTTAAAAAAGATACATTCTAAGATGGCTATATGTCGCATTACCCATATTATTGCTTTGTACAGTGACTAAAAACACGTCGTCAGTGTTTATCTGATCATCAATATTTGAGTTACAAGAGCAACTTTACAGACAGATGATGACGTAAACATATACATATTTATTTCTTCTGAGCAGAAGAGTTTTACCGTCGTGCATTCCACCATCATATGCACTTGTACACTGCAAACCAAAAACTACTCGATACTAATAGACATTTCTTTTCTATGTACGTGATTTTTCTCTCAAAGTTTACAGTGGAGAACATGCCTGTCATATACTATTACTACTTGTGCGGTTATATGTATACAACTTGTCATTTTTGGCGCGAGCGTAAACTGAACGATGTCTACATATAATAAGATCACATATCAAAAATGCACTTCTGTCCACCCCTTCACAGACGGGCACAAAGTTCACTTATCTCCCGCTTACATTGTATGGGAGCACTAGTAATTATGACGCGTACGTATGTTGTCGATATAAAGACGGACAAATGAAGTGAAGCCATACTGTAATATCTTAGAGTCACCACTTTTGTCCTTCAGGAGAAATCCGCAGCAACACTACAGGTCGGATTCTTAGCGGTTTACTAAATCACCCTTCCTTCTCTGCAACATATGCGGGTGGCATAAGGTGGCGCATATGGCTGGGGCGGTTGTCACATTTATGTTCTTCACAGACAGCTATGAGAATTCAGCAAAAGACATGAATAGCCCAGATCCAATGACATACTACCCACTTTATGCTAAAGCCGTGTAATACTGAACTTGTGAATTTATTAAGTAGTATCATTGTATAGTTGATGGATGATCTAAATAAACACTATTATGACCGTACGACATCATACATCAGCATCATCAATCATCAATCATTTACTTGACCAAAAGCATCTAAGGCGATGCTGCGGAAATTTCACCATGGTTATTATGAGAAATATGTTATTACAGACGCAGCCATTCATTATGTATTGCACTGCGGTCGCGACTCACAATATGTACAGTACAACGCCGTATACCCAGATGACACACTTACAGGATGGTGATTTATGGAAAAACTGAAAGGCACTCAAGCAATTGTCGAAAAATGGATATCAAGGATAATGATAACTTGTTTCGTAAATGATCATTTATCGATAGAAAGAAGCTGGTGTATACTTATATCATATAATGATGATGCTGATAAATTCGATTAAAGAAACGACCTTTTTTTACCATGTGTTAATTGACATGTAGGCACGTATGATGAGGGGCAATTGCTGTCGCTCAACATAAAAATTTATATCTAGCTAAAGCTAAATTATCGCTACTATCACAGTTCTTGTAAAGTGCTAATGATAGTTGCTATGAAAACATATTCATAACAGATACATCTCTATGTGTATGGTTAGAATGAACGTTTTAGATATCTTGCTTTTGAAGTAACCGTACACCTATCAGCTTGCATAAGTGACAAATTCCAATTCCTAATTTATTACGTGATTCACATGAAATCGAAAATCACAAGTAGCAAATCCATCCATTAGGTATAGCCCTTGTGGCACTTTGAGTGTATCCAGAATGTAACGATACTTTGAAACTTGCTTTTTCGCTTAAACGCTGCTAACAACACCTCAGTTAGCATGGCAGGAGCAATTCATTACAGGTCTAGGTACTGTAGTAGTCAAAGTATAATATTCCCACGAACTCAATGACTAGTAAGAAGGCTTTTTTTAGGCACCGTAACTGATCGAAAGGCTTCCTGGTCTATTCTTGATGTAGTTGATTTGTGCTCTAACACTATTACTTTGCGAAGCTAGGCATGGATGTAATCAGCATGACCTTTGGTGTAACACAAGAAGCACTCCGCCACTTGTTGTCAAATCCAACCCTCACATAATTTTTATCAATTATTTCTACAAAGATCACAGCTACAAAAATGAGCGATCCGATTCGTTGTCTTGAATTCTTTAGCGGCATCGGTGGTTTGGTACATTGAATTGCACTCATCGAGGGAGAAAATAATGGATCGCTAATGTTTTCAACAATATAACTGAAAAGCATTATGCTTTGAATATTGCCGAGGTTCCTGCCACAGTAGTATGTGCATTCGACGTCAACATGATTGCCAATCAAGTCTATGAATACAATTTCGGCCACGCGCCTTCGAACGTATGCTGTTTACACACGCCCTGATTTTTTTTAATGTTCTCTGTTTGATTGACATGCATTGTGTATATAGAAAACAATTGAGCGGCTGACCGCAAAAGATATCGAAAAGTAAGCAGTAAAAAAATTCCCAACAGATCAGTTGTGCTGATGGATGTGTATTAGGTTCAAAGCCGATTGTTGGTTGCTAAGTCCACCATGTCAGGTAAATAAAAAAAGAGTATGCAGTATGAGGGAGATACCAAAAAAAATCATTTCTTCTAACGAAAAGCGAGAATAAATGTTAGCCGTATACACAAGGAGGAAACATGAAGGATATTGACGATCCACGAGCTCAAGGACTGGTCCATCTGATAAATCTATTACCAAAACTCGCCGACCCGCCCACATTTTTATTTTTAGAAAATGTCAAGAATTTCGAGGTACAATAAGAAAACACACGTGCGAAACAACTGTAAAACAATGACCTCTAGTTCTGATATATAGAGTGCCGATCGTTGTTGTTGTTGTTGTTGTTGTAGGAATCCCAATCAAGAGCAAAACTTGTAGAGACGCTTCAGAGCATGAATTACCAAATTAAAGAATGCTTGTTGTCACCCATCCAATTTGGTATTCCCAACCATCGGGCACGATACTATATGATGGCTCGCAGACTTGGTTCTGTAGAAAAGGCACCATCACCACCTCTAGGAGAAATACATACCAAGTGGCCATTTGCAGGAGAATACCAGTTTGAGGTACCTGAATTAAGTCAGTTTATTGAAAACTCGGCCAACGACGATTTGCTATACCGAGTGCCTGAGAAGGAGATCTTGAAGCGACACAAGTTTCGATTTGGTATGTGTGATCACACAAAAGAATCAGGTTTTTACTATTCGAGAATAAACAAATAAAAAAAACCCTCCATTTCAGATATTGTGCAGCCCAGCGACAATCGTACGTCGTGCGTAACCAAGGTAAACCATCAGTAGAACGTTTGCGTGGTAACGAGATACCTGTGCTCATTTTGGAACCGCTCCCGCTAGGCATACGGATCACATCACCTACAGACAAGTGGGTCCTTGGTACAAACACAGCATCTGGAGGCAAGTTTGGGTCTTCTTCCTGCTTTTCTAAATAGAAGTTATCGTAAATCGGGAAGAAGCAAAAAGATCACTAATATTACAGAATGATCGCAAATAGCGTGTGGAATACGACTGGAGCGATCCTAAATCGTTATTAGAACTTGGCCTACGATTTCTTACGCCGATAGAGATTTCGCGCTTGCATGCGTTTCCAATGCCCGAATATCAACTACAAACCAATACTTGCTCCACCAAGCCACGTCCATTCAACCCACCCCATTGCTTGCCACACTTGATGTTTCCAGACTCTGTTTCGTTGATGCAGCGTTATCGGCTGCTAGGAAACAGTCTGAATTGCTGGGTCGTAGCAGAACTGTTACGGTGTGAACTCTTTTAAAAGAATAATCTGACAAGTATAAAGAAAGAAATAAAAAGTTGTTTGCTATGTTGTGTTTGTGGCCAAATTCCATGGGCAACAAAGCAGAGTATCTTTGTATGCTGGTGTGTGATGAGTTTTCTGTTGTCTCGCTCTCTCTCTCACTCTCTCTACTTTCTGTAACCCGGTCAAAAGTTCAACTTTGGGATTTGACCCTGAGCAAAATTTTTTTGGCAACAGTTGCTTTGCCGTGCGGGAATTTCGGTTTTGATCTGGTCGTTGCAAATTGATCCATGGACATATGGTATGTGAAGAACAGAAAAAAAAGGAATGTCTTCAGACGAGCATTCCTTTTCAACACTTGAAGCGCATCCAAAAGACTATAAAAGAAGGATGTTCTGAGGTCGATCAATAGAATTATCAACAACCAAAAAGTATTTGCTCTTCTCTATTACTACGCTCCTTTTCCTACCAAAAACAACACATCACATCACTATGAAATACGTCGCTCTTACCCTCGCCACCTGCGCCAGCCTTGCTATTGCCAGCCCCGCTGGTCACGCCGCGTAAATACCTTCTTCTATTGATTCGATGCTATTTTACTCGACCACAAATGACTAACAATGATTTGTTGTTGTGTGTTACAGGATGATGAAGAAGCGTGAGCCTTTCTCCACCGAAACCGTCACAGAGGCATCGACCACTTACGTGAACGTCTACGATGGCGTTGTTGGCACCACCACCTCCTGGACCACTGTCGAAGGCACCACCACCACCACCGAAACCACCCACTCTGCCTTGTGTACGTTGCTCATCATGACGCGCTAAACCACTTTAAGCTATATACATGCTAATGTTTGTGTCTTTTCTTCTTTAGTCTCTGCTGATGTGCCCTTAGCCTCGTTGCTCCGAGAGATCCCCGCCCTTTCTGAAATCTTCAACATCCTCTTCCCCACGTCCTCAGCCGAATCGTCCTCAGCCGAATCGTCTTCTGAGGATACCAGCTCCACTGACACTGCCACTGACAGTGCCTCGGAGACTGCCACAGAGACTGCCACAGAGACTGCCACAGAGACTGACACTGCCACGGAGACTGCCACGGAGACTGCCACAGAGACTGACACTGCCACAGAGACTGCCACAGAGACTGCCACAGAGACTGCCACAGAGACTGCCACAGAGACTGCAACCGAGACTGCCACGGAGACTGCTACGGAGACTGCAACCGAGACTGACACTGCCACTGACACTGCCACCGAAACTGCCACCGAAACTGCCACCTAGATTATTAGAACTTCTCCTACACTCCTCTTTCCTTAATTTATTGAAAAATGTTTCTTTTTGGTTTCATTTCGACAATAAATCATTAATTTATTTATCCAACTTCTATAATTTCCCGTTTATTTTGTATTTAATAATAATAAAAATTGTGGAAAAAGATAACATTTATTCCTCCTCATCATCATCTTCAATATCATCTATATCCACGATCAAAGTCGCACTTGGCCACAGGCTCTTTTCCTCTTCCAGTGTCTTTGTCGTGCTGGGATCATACACCGTGCGTGGGTATGGTGAAATAATAGTGAATCCGTACTTGTGCTTGTAGTCCGAAGGCTCTTCAACATCCTCCACGTTTTCACCCGATTTGAGCAGCGGATATGCTTCTACAAACTCATACAGTGCCTATAGAATACAACATTTAGATTCCCCAAAGACGGTTATGCATACTATTATTTACATACCTCTAGAGGCACATCGCCCTTGAACTTGCGGATAACACGTTCGCCATCCGCCAATCGAAAGCTCAACTTGGCCACACTCCCTTCAGTGGGTTCAGCAGGTAATTTGCGACACAAATATCGGACATACTGCTTCCGCTTCTCTGCATATGCCAATCGCTCCTCTTCTGCACGCTTCGCTTCTTCTTCAGCCTTGGCTGCTGCCTCTCTTTCCAGTTTTGCTTGGCGCTCCTTTTCTTGATCTGCTTTCAAGCTCTCACGGTACGCTTGATCTTGCTCTTGTCGCAAACGACGCTCCATCTCGCGTTGGTCACGCTCCATACGCATTCGGTTTAAAGTGTTACCGTGACGCTGCATCACCGTATCGAAACGGCGTATAACGGTTGATGGCGACGCGGGACCCTCGATTCTGTCGACAACGGTCATTTTAAGAGATCCCGAAGATGTGCTGGATGACTGCTGAAGGGCAATAATTGCCATGAAAGGATATGTTGTTGCTTGTAAAGTGCTGCTCACTAATATTGACATTGTTTGCAGGAAAGGGAAATTGGAATAAGTTCTCTATCTTTTCTCTCGCGTGCATCGTCATCCAACACGATAAATTACCTTGGAAAGCCTCGGATTCGCGCACATTACCACCCCACACCAGTACATTCTTTTCACGCAGATAATTCACTAACTCTTCTGAAGTCATTGTTTCCCTAAAAATAAAGACTGGTAATTCAGCACACCCGCAAGAATTAAGCGATCTAATAAAGACATTTACCGACAAAACTGTTCTGTATCATCATGCTCATCACTCTGCAGAACGACAAGCAGAAATCGCAAATCTCTGCGAGCATTTTCCAAAGCTTGTGAGTATCCTCCCTGATAGAATTCGGCGTGTGTTTCGCCATATTTGATTTCAAATTCACGCAAAAAGCGAGCTGCCACGGTGCGTGGATCCTGCCGCTGTTGTTGCTGTTGCGAATTTGTGGAGGAAGTGATTGAAGGTCGAGACAAAAGACGTGCTAAACATCCAGTCATGCATGTTGTTAGTTCTTTATCTTTTTTTTTTTTTGCATCATTACCTTTTTATTCTATTTGGTAAATGGTGTCGGTATCTATATTACTACAAACTCACATGCAAAGGATAAAATAGCCCAAGTGATATTCCACGCAATACCAAATGGCCACGTCAACAGTGAGAACAGGCCCAGTCGAAAGGGTCGCTGTGGTGCAGTTGAAGAAGATTGCTGTCTTGGAGACGGTGATGTTGATGACGACGACGACGACGATGAAGACGATGTTGCTGTTACTGCTGCTGCTTGGTTACTACTAGGTTGTTGGGATGAAGTGCTAGACGCGACTTCTTCCTCTAGCTTCTCTCGAGCTGAATCGTGTGAGCTGTTGGCTTCATACACACTTCCAACCGCTCTCTATTTTAAATAAAAGTCTCAGCTTCTACGTTCCTCTTTTGTCATTCTGAATGCGTTGGTTTATTCTATCTACCTCCAAGTTCCAATTGTAATGGCTAAGCCTGCTTATCGAAGCTTCGAAATCATCCGATTGGGTCACGGCCTAACATTGAAAATGTGTTAGGGTGGATTGGAAAGAACGCAAACTGCAGTGTGTTGCGTGTACAGTCCATAGAATTTGACAAGGGTGAGGGTTCCGGTGATAGTAAGCTGTTTAAATGGTACCTGGAACTGGTTTAACAATTCTTTTTGGTGGTCATCAAGGTGGTCTAATGAGCTCATTGGGATGAAAGGAAAACAAAAGTAGAAAAGGAGACCAGCAAAGTTTGAATTATGCGAAGCAAAATGTGTTTCATATAGTTTTTTGCCAGTTCATACGTCATTTCGGATATTTCTCACCGCATGAAATTTATGGGCAGTGCTCAGCACATTGAAGCTTTATAGATAATGTATACATGGAGACAGCATAATACACATAATCTGTGTAAATAAGGTCTCTCTGGCTTTTTATGGATTTGACCATTCGACATCACTGCTGATACTGTATCCTTGCTCCATGATCTGTGGCACAATCAATCCCACCTCCTTTAATAATGTATATGGTGGGCTTTGACCAACTCTGCTCCTAACTTACGATGTCAATTATATACTTATTTACTAGAATCATGGAAGCAATGTGTGCTTTTGGTATAAAAACATCTTTACGCAATTGAATAGGTAGTTCTTGTATTTAAGCTACTTTTGAACCGCTGACAACTTTAATACGTATTCCAACATTTCTTCCTCGTCTGACCATTCTTCCTTGATGGGTAACCCCATCGGATCCAATTCTCTAGTTTCTCGCGGTTCTCCATCTAAACGATAGTGGCTGGGACCTTCTTGACGCTCTGAATTTGTCATCGTTTCTTCTTCTTCTTCCTCCTCTACTATCGCTGCAAAAAAAAGTTATATCAGCACCCTGCATAAACTTAATCATGCAAAATACAGTTAATTGTTTACCAGTCGGCGCTGGCGATGATGGCACGACGAGTAGTTCGTCAGGTACAACTCCCTTCAAATTGATTTCAATCCATGCTACGTTACATCCTAAAGGCACATGTCCCAAAAACTTGTATCGTTTCCGTCGCTCCTCCGTCAGTAGTTCCTCTTCGTAATGAGTGATAGGTACGCTTGTGAGCCTGTGTGGGAAGTTAGAATAGTCGCCAAAGGCTTCCAGCAGTATGCGGATGGTGTGAGATCCAGGAAATATCCATTGTCCATCCATTGCTTGATAAAAGTAATAGCATTGCTGTTGCTGCTGACTTTGTTCAACGAGGCGATGATTACTATTTTTATTAGTTCGACTTGGACGATGTTGTTGCTGCTGCTCCTGTATGCGGTTGTCGTGGAGGTCGTTGAGCAAATCCAAACCAGCCAAGAGAGATGCCAACTCGCTGCCATCTTCGTCTTCTTGATGACACGCTTCAATGTTAGCCATCAATGCAGCAGTGTCCCGTTCATGAGCACTTTCCAGGGTATTTGGTGAAGCAAGCATAAAACGCGCATATGGTAATTTTGAGGTGGTATCGTGTGGTACTGCGGACACCCCATTCGTCGCTGACGGTGTGTTGCTGCTTATAGGCTCAGCGTGCATACTATGCGCTTTTCGATGCATTAGGCACAAATCGATCTCGTCACCGATATTGTATTTAGAAGATGGTAAGGTTTGTATCGACCGTAATTCATGGACACTTGCTGCTTCCCAGCACATTGGACAAGTCCTTCCACTTTCATGAAAATGATGCAAGATACACGGCAGGCAAAATATGTGCCCACACCTTGCAATCCTGGCTGCCGTCGGTGGATCCAGACATATTGGACATGTGGGCACTTGGTCCGAGTATACGAGCACTTGCTCAATTAGGTCCCAGTCAAAACAGGCGTCAGGATCATCCAGATGACGTGAATAGTCGCCAGAGGGATCTAGCAAAAATCGGAAGCTATCATCACGGTTTGCACATGTGAGTGAAAAGTACTACTATTTGCTGCTGCTGTTGCTGCTGCTGTATAAATATAGTTTTACGGAGCACCTACTTTGCGTTAACAAAGTGTTCCTTTTTAAAAGGTTTGTAAGTGGCAGTAGTGGTGCTAAAAGAATCGTCATGGAGTGCCGCATGGTGCGTTTCAAAATCGTCAGGTCGATCAGGGAATGAAAAATTGATGAGGTGGTTCAATGACGCTTGTCGTTTTTTCCGTTGGGGTCTCCTAAACGAATAATCGTCTTTTTTTCATTTCACTCTTAGTCGCCATAATGTCACTACGGTGCCAAAAGACAAGGGGATGCAGAAATAGACTCTCGGCATACCTGCAGCACTCTGACTACTTTGACGTTGGGAAGTGCTCATTTGATATTACTTATATGTTACCAAGTTTAAAAGTATGAAGCGCTAGATAAACGCTTTATCCGCCCCCAATTAACTGTTTTCATGCAGCTCTTTTATAATGGAATATAGCCAAACAGATGTTTAGGCTTGCCAAACGATAATCGTAACCAATCGATTTTGAACGTGGAAGCAGCGCCATGGATTACATGTTTCTCACTCATTAAAGTCCAACCTATCGAATGAGAAACTCTCGTGATATGAACATCTTTTTACACGCACTATCTTTCATTGCTGAATACTATCGTTCCGCTACCAGCTGAGTAAAGAAGGGTAACATCGAGCGAGTGGCTGAGGCACGTTATATAAATTTCGATGGGCGCGAAAAAGTTTTTTTTACACTTCTTTCTCTTCCACTACACAAAAACACGATGGTTTCCTAGTAAGTTCGAACTCCCGCTTTACTTTTGCTGTTTTATGAATGTTACGACCGAACATAGGCCCTGTATTGGTCATATGACCTCTACACTGTTCCTTGCCCTGTGTACCATACTCTTTACCTGCTATCAGGAAAGATAACGGGGCAATGGGAGATGGGAGTAAAGAGAAATCTTTGTTGCTTTTCTTTTTTCTCCTCAAAATCATCATCGCTCTTCGTGCACCGAGGAAACTTTTTTTTGGAGAAGTTTTTACCACGGCCTGGCGGGAGCAAGCCCAAATCCATAAAGAGCTTGAACTCTGTTCTTGTACTTTTTTTTTTATATGTTCGCATATACTTGTGCATTGGACCAAGTTGTTGTTGACCCGTTTTGCCCTTGATCACTCGTTCATAGCTCTGTCCCTACTGCTCAGCAAGTCTTTTTGCCTGAAACTTTGTTGAAGAAGCAGAAGGCAAGTGATAAGGCTGAAGCAAAGGCGACTGAAGCAAAAGTACAGCAGCGCAAGGCAAGTATTTTCTCTTTTCTCTATTTTGTGTAGAAGGGAAGCCGAGCAAAAAGACGTTATGAAATTGTATCTTTTTTTCTGTGTGATGAAATCTTTTACCTTTTTCTCGGGCTAGCGTTTGCACCGCGATGTTGCCAGAATATACCATCTTTCGGGTCTGATTGAAAATAGTATAGTTTATCATGACGTCTCTTGCTTGGTTGCCCTTACGCGTTCCTTTCGTGCAATGGAGTATTAACCTTTTTTTTCTCCGATTGACAACAGGCCCGTATTGCCAAGCGCCGTGAAATTGTTCGCCGCTCAGCCTCTTATCGCCGTGAATACCAAGCTTCTGAACGCAAACTCATCCAACTCCACCGTGAGGCCAAAGCCAATGGCAGCTACTACATCCCTTCGCAACGCAAACTCTTGCTTGTTGTCCGTATCCGCGGTATTAACAACATTCCACCCAAACCTCGCAAGGTCCTGCAGCTTTTGCGTTTGCTCCAGATCAACAATGCCGTGTTTGTCAGGGCTAACAAAGCCACACTGCAAATGTTGCAGCTTGTAATTCCCTACGTCACTTTTGGTGAACCCAATCTAAAGACAATCCGCGAATTAATCTACAAGCGTGGTTTTGGCAAGATCAACAAGCAGCGCATTCCTTTGCATGACAACGCACTGATCGAACAGTCTTTGGGCAAACATAACATTATCTCCATGGAAGATTTGGTTCACGAAATTGCAACCGTGGGCGCCAACTTTAAGCAGGCTAATGCGTTCTTGTGGCCTTTCAAGCTTTCCAACCCCAACGGTGGCTGGCGCACACGCAAGCTGAACAACTATGTCGAGGGCGGTGATCAAGGTGATCGGGAACGATTCATCAACAACTTGGTTCAATCCATGAATTAAATTGTGCATTAAATAAAATAAAGTACAAGGAAGGCTTTTTTTTCTTTGTTACAAAAAGAAATAATTCTCTAAAGACTTCGACTGCTTCCTGTGGGCCTTAGCCATTGGCTACTGCTGTTCTCTATTCGAGTTCTTTCTAAAGCGTTACGCGCTATGGCAATATGGCTCTCTGGTTGTGTGCTAACAGCTTGGACAGTCTCTGATGATGATCGTGGAGAGTCCTCCTGTAATGACTGTTGCTGCTGCTTTTGTTGCTGCTTCTTTTCCCACATATCCAGTTCATCCACGCCTCGTCGCCGCTGCGGATCTTCCCAGACCTCCATGCGCGGCACCAGCGTTAGTGGTGATGTGTTGATAGGCACAAACGTGGATGATATGGGCTGCTCGCTGTTCTCAACAGGCGAATCTAAGCGAAGAGGTCGTTTCTCTTGTTGCATGACAGCTGGCCATGATGCTGGTGCAAACTGTGCCTTCAAGTCACTGGCCGAGTTTTCAAATTCCATTGGCTCGCGCCCTGACGATGAGGGCCATTCCATATTACTATTATTATTATTATTATTATTATTGCACCGTCGTCTGTTGTTGCTGGATCGATAAAAGCGATAGGCCATGTACCCAAGCAGGCCAAGCACAGCGAGCAGCCCTATCACCGCGAATAGACCTAGCACAGGCAGTAATTGATGCAGTTGGTGTGGCACATCATTGTCGTTGCTGTTCTGTACAGTCTTAATGGTGTAAAGATCGTGTGTCGTCGTTGTGATCGTCGTGGTATCGTGCGTCGTGAATAATATAACATCGGTCAGAGTGACAGTTACAGGCGGCGATTGTGCAGAGGGTAGCTGGATGTTGGTCGTGCTAGTTCTTTTCTTCCGTGGCGGTGGGGTTTGCGAATGATGATGTTCCCACCTTGTCACAGTGCTGCTCATGATATTTTTTTCTTGAAAAAAAGGAGAGGAGGGGGTTGCGAGAGAATGGCGAACAACAAAGGCATTGAGGAATGATCGCTGGCACTCGGTTGGTTTTTCTTTGATTTTGTTCAAAAAAAGGCTGGACATGTGTATTTTATTTTCCCTCTTTTATATATGCTCTAAGGGGGAAAATGTAACGAAAAAAAAATTAAAATAGGAATATAAAAACTGTTACAAAAACAAAAACAAAATAATTTACAAGTTAAGTGATAATGATGAGTATGAAGAGTAGAAAGGTGGAATAATGACTAAGAAATGTTGTATGAGGAGCGTCTTGTTTTCACAGAGAATTAAAAAGCAGATTGAGTGTGAAAAAAAGGAAGAGGGCGGTTGAGGGAGAATGGTGGTGGTATGAGTATGGACATGTGTGATATTTAGGCTCTGCTCTTTTGCTTTGGGTCACCCTCAGCAGCACTGCTACTACTGCTGCTGTTGTTGCTGTTGTTGCTGTTAGCAAGCGTACCACTACTGCTCTGGCCAACTTGCTCGGGGCTGATTTCTTCAATGGATGGTGGATGCTGCTCGACTGTTCGGGTTGTGCATACGCTTGCAGGGCGCTGCAGAACATCATTGCCTGTTGGCATCTTGTTCATACGGATTTCTTTTTGTTGGCTGTAGTCCAACACCGGCTCTTCGATCAAGGTTGGCACGCCCTTGACAGTGGTACGGTTATCGATCATTAACAAGCGACGAATGCTGCGGAATGGTGATTTCTTGAGCTCCTCTTGTTGCGCGGTATGCTGGCTATGTCGACTGGCCATGCGGATCATTTCTTCTTCCCATTCGATGTAGCCGTAAGCGCGTTCACCCATCTGAGCCCAGTCAATACCGACGACTTCGTCAGGCTCATCCAGACGGATCTGCATTTGGGGGAACAGGTTCAAAACGATCAAAATCAAATAGGTGACTATAAAAGACCAGGCAGAGACGGCGGCGATCATGGCGAGTTGGATAGGGACTTGCATCCAGTGGCCATCGAGCCAGCCACCGATCTGTATTTCTTCGAGAGGGGTTCCCTCAGGCATGCCCAAGCCAATGATGTATCGCTCGGCAAAGATACCAGTCAAAGTCAAACCGACGAGACCGCCAACGTAATGGACCGTAAAGACATCCAGAGCATCGTCAAAGCCATACTTGTGCTTGTAGCGGACGGCATAGTTGCAAGCAATCGAGCCGAGCAAGCCAAACAAAAGTGCAGAAGACGGGGAGACAAAGCCTGAGCCAGGGGTAACCGTGGCCAAGCCGGCAACGACACCGGTACACAAGCCGACGACACTCCATTTGCGTGTGTAGATCCAGTCGATAACGACCCAAACGACAGCACCGACACAGGCGGCCAAGTGGGTAGCTACAAGCGAGTTGGCTGCTCTGGCGTCAGCAGCAAGACCACTGCCAGCATTGAATGCGAACCAGCCGAACCAGAGCAAGGCAAGGCCAATATAGACGAACGAGACGTTGTGTGGGGTGTTGTTGTTTTCGTTGAAATCGCGACGCTTGCCCAGCACCATGGCGTATGCAACAGCAGCCAAGCCGCTGGAAGCGTGGACAGTGGCACCGCCTGCAAAGTCCATGGCACCCATCTTGAAAAGCCAGCCGTTAGGGTTCCAGACCCAGCAGGTAATGATGTCGTAGACAAGGGTGGTCCATACGAAGATGAAAACGATCGATGGGCCGAGAGACATGCGTTCGGCGGCAGCACCAAATGCAAGTGCAGGCGTTAAGCAAGCAAACATGGACTGGAAGATCATAAAAACCATGGCAGGAATGGTTTGGCCCTCAAAGGCGGGTTTGACGCCTACACCACGCATCAAAAAATTGGCTATAAAGAAGATGTGTTCATTGTTCGTTAGATGATCGTGTGCTTTGGCGTACGTAAACGAGTGTGATTATGCGTTTGTTGGGTAGATCAAATCAATAACGTACTCGCATCACCGATGAAAAAGTTGGCTGTAGGTGAAAACGTAAGCGAATAGCCAATTAAATACCACTATCGATATATGGAATGTTAGTTAAGTATGCCGCGTAATCAAGGCTGACAAGTTACCAAGAGAAGTGTATATTTATATACCTGAAATGATACCACGGCAACGCAAAGCATAGTCAAGTACATCAATGACAGAGCGTTTTTGGCTTTGGCAAGGCCAGCATAGAAGAGACCCAGTGCAGGCGTCTAATGGTAAATTTGTCCATGTTTGGTTAATGGCTGATTTGTGTATTTAGAAGAAAAAGCGAGTTGTTGCTCTAAACGGCGAGGAAATTTACCATTAGAAACACGAGGGTCGCGCACATCAAGGTCCATGCTGTGTTGCCCGAGTCGATTGTGTAGTCAGGCTTTGCGTCCATGATGTAGGCAGAAGTAGAGAGGGAAAGAGAGAGAGAGGAGAAGAAGGAGGTGGACAAAGATCGAGTCGGAGGTAAGTCTAGGGTTTTTATACAAGAACGATTTGAAAGGTTTGGGGGTACAGAGACAAGGAAGCACGCGAGGCCCAAAAAAAACTTATAAATAAAAAAGAAAGAGAAAGAGAGTGCAAAGGCCAAAATAAGAAGTCAAAGAAGAAGGAGAAAGGAGCAAACAGACACACACACACACACACACAACACAATCGATACTAGACGGGAAAAGGCAGCTGCAGCAAAAGAGATAAGAAAAAAAAATAGCATGCGGGCTGATAAGACAAAAGATGGTTGACTCCGATGGTGCGCTATCAGCTTTCGTTGATTGGTCTATCCTCTCTGTGCTTGCTCCAGATTATCGCCTTCTCCTCCTTTCCATACCTTTGCCTTGTCTAATAAAACAGATAAGATCCTTTCGTTCAACCTTGCAAACTCGAGGATCAATCGCTCAATTTGCTCTCGCTTTGTTTCGCGCCTCACTGTCAAAGAAGTTGTGAACTTCCTACTAATTTTTAGCTTATTATTATCATTCTTTGCTCCGGCCCCGATCACGGTTTCAAGCCGTCGCTCAGGCACTATTCACGAAAACGGAGTTTTGTGTCCGCGGAACTGGCCGATCATTGCCATCATGATAATTTGTCGTATCTAAAAGAGCATCAATAAATCAGCTTAGCCTCCACTTGTCTAAACCGGATGGAATGTGATAAGATTTTTTTTCTCACCAATGAAACATGAATCTCTGCCGTTAGGACCATAATTGTCGATATTTAGTCAATGTATATCGCAAAAACAACAAGCAGAGTGCCTTCGGAACCTTGTTGTGTGTAGAAAAAGTTGTTATATAGATCTACCTACTTTAGCTATCTGCGCTTGGCCGCCGCCTAAAGTGTTCTGATGTCTGCACTTTGCATTGCTATGATACAACTTGGCCGGCTCACACCATGCTGATTGCTCACCCCGCAACTAATCTCTTCCACAATTTCTCCTAACATAATTGTGCAACCCGTCTTTCTGCTTTTCTAGGAATGGACCATGACAGTATCCCGGGTTTCACGTCGCTTAAACCTTTATTTATGCTCAGATCCAGTAACGTTTTTCCAGCTCTATTGTCCTATGCAGTAATCGCATCGGTTTCCTGTCTGGTTCAGGTTATCCAAAGAAGATGCTGCTTTCTGTTGTCGTCCGAATCACTACATCAAAAAAGTCAAAGACAACCACTAGAAAAGAAGAGGTGTATGCATATGATAATTATGGTAATAGGCGAAAGATGGTTTGCCATTTTGGATCATGAAGGTACCGTGAGATGACCATGTCTGTAACGGGGACGGGAGCGAAATTGTCTTTTTGAATGACGAGTGTTTGGGTGCTGTAAAGTGATGAATAAACTCACTCAAGGTGTGACAGGCCAACTGTCTCACGCAACTCACCCACACACAGAATCCGTTATCTCCAATTTTTTTTTCTTATCTTTATCTTATTCATCTTCCGCATCAGCAGACTCTTATGTTTTATTTGATTATAAACATACAGTTAATTGATTTTGTATGCAGCTCTCGATGCTCTTTTCCTCCATTTGAATATGATCAAAAACAAAATGACATCCTTTCGTCTATTGCTAAATACTGGAGAATACGATTACATCGAGCATCCCGACAATCAAAAAGTAAACACGTTTGTCGTCAATACTGGCAGTATCTTCTTCTACAAATTGATGCACCGCAACAAATAAGTAAGCGGTCGTGTGCTTTTATTGGGACATGCATATTAGACACACACAATCTTACGCACGCATCATTGAAAAAAAAACACTGAAGTACGTTCGTAATACTGATAATGATAACGGAAAGCAGATCATACTAGGTCACTTGATCTTTATTGAAAATAGAAGGAATTATCTTATCGAGTCTAATTCTTAACATATTACCCTTTCCAGGACAGTACGTCTATGAATGCTTTCATTTATATCTGAGGAAGAGATATGTGTTTATAAAAGGGTCACATTACATCTTCTTCCACGCCGTGAGGAAGTAAGTGGTTCCATCATCATCCTCAACCGATGCTTTGATGGTTTGTAACTTCCTACACCGGAAGAGGAAAATCATTTCCTTATTTGGCGATATTATCTTGTGTCTTCTATGGAGCTCCACGAATTTCTCCAGCTAGGGAAGACGACTGTTCATCTTTTGTACATACAAAATTATAATCGATCAAGCAATGTAGCTTTAAGAGCTGTGGATTCATTCTACAAGATGAAATGGAACGCATACAATGATATACTGGAATTAGCTGTGGGTCCCCTCATAGATTCCTTACTGCAGAAGCTGCTGGGAGCCACATTCCTTCAATGACTGAATACACGGGAAAAGCATACAATACGTGCATAAAAACACAAGATTCCTACGTATCTGATATGCATTAGCGTTATCGTCGTGCATACGCACGCCCCCATTTCTGTGTAATAGAGATATAGAGACCTGTTGATTATTATAACAAAAAGCGGGTACACTACAGGGGATTCAAAAGAGACTTTGACAATACTCTTAAAGATTACTTCCCCCTTTCTGTTACGCAAGAACATGTATAACATCGTTTGTATAGTAACGTAATAGAAAACGTCGCCGCTCCTACCTTCTCCTAGAAACAAGGTGCTACTACACACACTTGCTTAGTATATCAAAATTCTGCTGCAATTTCGGTGAATGGTGTCTTCTCTGATGAGGTAAATATACTGATACTTAAAGCTAATACTAAGCGGTTTGCGCTATATAATGTATGTTTTAATTGTATTATATTCTCTTGATAAGATAAATCAATTTCAGCTCATGCTTTCGCTTATACTCAGCAGCAATGTTCTTATGTAAAAGTAACTGCTTATTATCAATGTTCTAGCAGGAGAACACATGCATCTCAATTTTATATCTGCTTCCAGAGGCAATAAATATCTCTTTCACATAGAGATAAAAAGAGCGCGTAGCTGAAAGCTATGCTGTACGCAAAGATGCACAACACATGCTACGTTTTAACGTACGTTTATCCACATTATTCCTGCATAGTTTATGCTATCATATAATTGCCCCTTTGATAGAGAGCCAACCCCCGTTTTTTGCAGCAAGGGGATGTAGTCAATCAGTTTGAAATATTTGCAAAAGCTGATTATAGGCTATTATACAAATTTTGCTGTAACGCATATGACTATACAAATATGTTGTGGTATGGTTTGGGAACCTTAATTCTGTTTACATCATTTTAACGACTTACCACTTTTCATACAGTAGTACGTATAAGCTGTGATTCTCGGTGGCTTTGCCTAGACAATGCTTATCGGCATATGCTTTGAAATTTCGCATTTCAGCCATCATAATATGATACCGCCGGGCACTTATTCATATTATCTTACATAATAGATGCTTTATGAAAATATCAGTGCATAATTGTCATGTGTTTCTGGAACGGCTTTTAATAAATCCGGTACTGCTTATGTGGACATCAAGGTTCTAATGTATAATCGATGCTTTGGAATATAATAGTTCCAGGCTAATCTTACAGTATTACGTGATGGCAAAAGGATCTGAAACGAAATGAACACAATTGTTTTAAAAACATGACACAAAGAAGTCATAATTGCATGGGTTTGACCTGGCTTTAATTAGCTATAATGCCTGTCCTCTTCTAGCTTCGTGTGTAACTTCATGTTGCCGAGGGAATACTCATGATATTGCATAATCCAATTTTACTTTCTCCCATTAAAAACACGTCTCAGATGATTGCTTATCGAGGACATTGTCTGTTTATAAGCTGGTGTCTCCACAGGAACGGTTAGATACCCATGGACTGTATAGTTGGCATACGCAAAATTATAGAAATAAACAATTGAGCACCTCCAATGATAGCAGCAACCGTATATAATAAAGTCAAGCCAAAAATTTTGACGCGAGAAATGAACATACTTGCACCGAGAATTCGAATTGCTAAAGTAGGTACACCAGCTGCAGTCAAGTTTCTTATGTATTCTTCGCCTTCGTCGCGTAAGATATCTGCCTCGGCAATAAACGCCAGGGCTGGTGGAAGTCCTTTCATCTCTTCTTGTGTGGCAAGTAATGGGTATCCAATTTTTGTTTTTTCTCTACCATTTGTATAGGCTTGATCAAAAAACCTGTTGTCCTGAGCCGAGTAAGAATAGTCGCCGTTGCCGAAAGTTTGAAAGGACTCGTAGTGATCTCGGGAAGCCGCCGTTCTCGGATAAATTAGTATTTGTGTTTTTATGGCATCGGAAAGACCCCGTTCCTTTGCCATCACTAGCGTAAAGTAGCATAATTACTTAAGCTTTCTGTCTTTTTAACGTGCTACTGTATTCTCGCTCGCTTAGAAGCGATAAAGTTAATAACGATTCACTTACGTGGGATGCACGCAGATACATTGCCCCCTGCTGAATCGCCACAGATGGCCAGTCTGCTTGTATCGGCTTTAATAGAGTCCCCGTTTTCGACAACCCACGATAGTGCTGCGAAGCATTCTTCGTGAATTACAGGGCATTTTACCTCGGGAGCAAGTGAATAGTCCACAAATACAACGACCACATGATTTCCCACGCAAATCTAAAGTTCAGCTTTAGTAAGAAATATCAAACTAACATTTATTTATTTTTTAAACTTACATCTCGTACAGGTTTAGCATGAGTAAACTTCGACCCAAAAACAAACCCTCCACCATGGCTTTCCATCAAATCATTATGCAGTCAGGCTTAAGGTCAATCACGGCAATCGAAAAATGCGCCACTTACTAATAAATGACAACTGGGAGGATGTCTTTCTCGGTTCGCGGCGGACGAAACAAAGTCAAGCGAACTTCGATGCCATTATGGATAACAGTCTTATCTTCCTCGATGACCTTAGGCAAAGAGAGACTGTTTATGCTTGATTTGCTTCGCTCGTTTGCTGCAACTCGCATTTGGGAAAGTGATATTGTACCATCACTCACTTTAGGTGCAGTTTTCACTTGCTCACAAAAAGCAGCATATACAGGGTCAAGCGTAACTTTTGGTGACATTTGATTAAACGGCAGGAACAAAGAAAGAAAGTATTTAGCTTGAGAATAAATTAAGTTTTTATATGCGTATGACGACAGCTACTTTAGGAATTCACAGCCTCGCTAATAGAAGACTTTGTGTTCCTTTCGTCTCCAACGGGATACTAGAAAATGCTTAATAACAATCCGTTATCTACAAACCCAAAGCACATTATCGACGTGAACGAAGCCAAGTACGGAACTTGGCAACGCTATCGATGATGATGATTTGAACCGTACTATTGGATTCACGTCAGCGATCGTCGAACTGATCAACCACCCATTATTGTTCACTGCACTCGATCACCGCGCATATGCTCTTTTCAGCTTTGAAAAAGAAGTTCAAGATGCCTACAAATGATTTCGATTTATAAAACTTCAGCATTTGAACCATTGCTATAACGATGTGGTAAACACCTGTAGGTGCTATTGATCGACGATTGCCCGGACGTTGCTATTGTAGATATCGTCAGCAACAACTTCCGGCTTATGTCCTTTCGCAATAATTTCTGACGGCGATCTCGCAGAAGGAGGGGGAGATACACTTGATTGGACCGAGATTTCCGGTTTACGACGTTTGTACACTCAAAATAGTGTTTATGACAGTACTCTTTTTTACCTATAATCAAACAGTATACCGCGACGTTTGAACGCAATTCAAGATGGTTTCGTAGAACGATCACTTGCGGGTTGCAATTTCCTCAAGTTTTAGAGTGCAGATGGCACACACAATATAACTACGTTGGTCGACACGTTGTTACCTTACCATCTTTCAGGGTAATCCATATCATCACACCTAACGTACAGACGCACAGGATGATTTGATGCGTCTGTAGTTATCGAAACCGATAGATTGCAAGGATTAAATAGGTGATGAACGAGATTCTAGCCGAGGTACTAACGCTTAGCACGGTAGTATTAGAATTTATATACGAGGGCGATCCCAGAAAACTGGAGAACGTTTCGCTTGGCGGACTTAAAAACATCTAGTACGATATAATCATCTCACTTGGTTTGCCATGTTTGCAAGAACTCCCGTTACAAACATAAAAGAACATAACAGAACACACTAGACTAAATATGATAGACGCAACACTGTCATTAGAGGAACTGACCCTTGAAGATTGCATATTCATTAATGAATTGGCTATACAATTTGCTAAGCGAGGGAAATTAAAATAAGTAAGAGTAGTATGTTAATTGACAATTTGTGTAGCAGTATTACAAAACACTTGCAGCAAAGTACATGATACAGTAGAGTGAAGCCAGCTAAGCTGTCTAGCTTCAATTTCAGCTATAACGCTTTAACTAATGTTGCACGATTTGGCACAAGACGGCAGACTTGTTTATATCACTACAACACCATCACACGGTCTATTTTTGTACTTTTAAATATAAGATATTGCATCAGTGGATCAATAATTCAAAGTCTCTATCATCGGACAAGGATTTGCTTTACTGTGTGAGGATGGAGTCAACTAGAGAAGGCGTTTGAGGAAAGAGAAGAATGAGCGCACACACAGCAAGATGATAATAATGAAGTAATAAATCTGTTTGTCCAACGAAAAGGAGGTGTGAACAAGTACTCATAGAAGATGCTTCAAGTGGATAACGCAGCTAATCTATCTGCCCTATGAATTAAGTTCATCTAGACTCTCACCCGCGGTCTTTGAGAGATGGACGGACTTTTTTTATCTGTATAAAGCAAACTGTGGCTTCTGATATCAATCACAGTGGTTATCAAGCTCCACAGAGAAGCATTGTAAGGTATCCAAGTGAGCGGTGATGCGTAGAGAGTACCGATGATACATATCGCTGAATTAATCGATTTGCTGGACAGCACACTCTTGGTTCTTTAAGCATAAAACTGGTCGTACCACGAACAAGCTTCTTTTGTAAATCCCCGAAGAATCTTCACTTTTTCTCGATGATATGTCTTGTTGACATGACAATGTTCACATTCGGAACCTGTGTTTTTGTCGGTCTCCATGGAGAAACCAATGACAGGTTGCATAATCGAGCACAATCCGCAGTTTCATATCCCGGCATACGACACTGGCGCTGAAGAAAAGTGAGATTCCAACCTTTTTTGAAGCGTAATGCAAGCGGCATGTAAGAGATAATATAAATGAGAATATAGAGGATGTCCATATGTAGCCGAGCCCACCGACTCTCTAATGTTACACTAGTGACCAGGTCGATGCGAAAGAATCTATACTGCAAAAGAGGTCTTAAAAGTCCTTTTTTTCCCTCGTCGGCACCAATTGCCATAAGAAAATTAGGTATAAAATTGGTTTAATCAGCTAATACCTGTACTTAGAGTGTACCTCGCTGATCTAATATAAGACGTATGGGCTGTGAGTATCAGGCTATGTGTAATGCTCTTCAGATCGGCGTGTTAAAACTGTATTGGGCAAAAGATTGAGTAACTTGTTGCCATAAGGGGAAAATTCTTTCTTGTGCGATGTATGCAAAAGGGCAATGGGAAATGGTCAAAAGATGTCAAAAGATGTTGTGCGAGTCAAAGAGAAACAACCAGTATGACGACAAAGTTTCCTTACTGTGGCACTTGAGCAGCACATGGACTAATTCATACCCGCTTACTGTAGAGCTAAAGCGGCTCCGATCGTATTAGTAGACGATACTTTGTGTATATCGTTAAGCATTAGCGTCACAAACACGATACTCCGTTAAGCTTAAACATTGACGAAAGGTGCGCAGCTCCAAAAAGGAAACAAAAGAAATACAGGATGGCAGCAGCGGCAACGGAATCGCTGCGCCTTTTCCTCCGGCGCTGGTTCCCGCGACCTTGAAAAGAGAGCACATAAAGAAAGCTTTATTGCAAGGTGCACAGACCTAAAAAAAAAATATAAAAAGGCGCCCAACTCCTTTTATCTTCCAACACATAAAAAACCTTTCTACTTTTGCTCTTTTATTTTTCACTCCTTTACCCGTATAACCATGACACAACAACGACGTGACTCGCTGCGGAGCGAATACTGTCAGTACTATGACCGCCAGGACGCCGTTGTCCGTGAGAACCATCGTCAAGACGCACAGCTTGATCTAGCCATATGCGAACTGCTGGCTTCCTGCTTACCAGCGAACGTCGATACTTATAACGACAGTCATGGGATTAGCAGCAGTAGCATCAACAACAAAAGCAAACGGAGTCAGCGCCGACGGTACCGGTCACCGACAGCCAGAACAGCACTAGGAAAGAACATGACAGAATGCACGTGGCCGTTGAGGGCGGACGAGAGTAGTAACGTCATAAAGTCATCGTCAAACAAGTCTGTAACCTTCAATGATAACGTGCGTGTGGTCATGTTTTAATAGCTATCCGTTTGTTGTTCTTGTAAACTATTCCTCCTCTCCCTTCATTCTTCTCTCTGTTATCGAAAGATGACCTCATTTGTATATGTATTCGTTTGTGCATTATGTTCTTATTCGGTGTAAATGATGCTTTTTAAGTTTCTTGTTGCTATCTATGCATGATCAAAACAAAATATAAAGATATCACTGAAATAGCTCCTGAACATAAATGCAGTATGAAGGCCTGCTTCTAACGAATAGTGTATCTCTGGTATTGTCTATTATGTATCGTTACAGCCACGAACATAGAATAGATGGACTTATATGACGATGTATTGCGCAAATCGGTGCACAATGCACACACCCGGAAACGGGTTAAACAGAACTTATTTTCTCCTGTACAATTGTCGGTTGTAATGCAGATAGATACAAAGACCATATACTTCTGTATGCGTTGTTGTTATTGGCTTTTGGGCTGGTAGAAAAGGATATGATTAACATTCCCATTGCATGCACACCACACCACAACAGCAAGAGCAACATGTTGCGCTTCACCACCAACCCCTTTTTTCTTCATGGTTTTGATTCTTCTTTGCTTTTTTTGTTGTAACAACAGCAAAAATGCTGGTCCGAAAAGACCAACAAGAATCAACGACAGAAAATAATAGTAAATTGGTTGTTACTGGATCATCATCACTCAACAGTGTTTTCAAACATATGGACTCCACAATAAACAACGAGCAGCAGCAGCAACCATCAGACATTGTTGTCGGTGACGACAAAAACATCCAACATCATAGCGAGAAGGATGACGATAACGATCACGCTTCGATATTATCAACCCAAACCCAACGATGCCTTGTTATGCGACGAATCGCGTACATTGTTATTGTGAACGCTGTCACGCCCATCCTGCTATATTATGCCTTGAAACCTCACTTGCCACCCGTATGGGCATTGGTACTTTCAAGCACCCCCACAATCATATCTGTCCTCATCCAAGCAACGTTTCTCAGATACATTGATACCATCGGTGTTGCGTCCATATGTGGTAATAGACACTGCACGCTTACTCTCTTACGGACCATATACACCAGCAAATGATAAAACAAAGACTTATCAACTAGCTTATAATATGAATAGGCTTTCTCGTGTCCATCGTATTGGCCGTTGCCAATGGCGATCCTAAACTCATGCTCATGCGTGAATCGCTAATGTAAGAAAACAAGAGAACATCGAATGAGGTCATTGAGTCTGTGGCACGCAAAAACGTAGAGAAGATAACGTGTGAACAAACAATTGGGTCCGCTCTTCCAATAGAACAGCAGCTGCAGGAGCAACGTGCGCATTGTCACTATTGCCAGTCCGTATCCGATCCTTCGAGTTGAAACCGATCATGTACTACCTCGCCAAAGACTTGGCAGCACTCAAACCAGTTTATGTGAACGAGAGTAAACGACCTCAAGCACGCATCCTATTCTATTGGCGGAATTCGCGTTATTGTCGACTGCACATACGTCTTCTCACAGCGATCGACATTGTCTTCCTGGAGCTAGAGTTCGGGTTGAAGCTGTTTTACATTTTCTCATTCGATATCGACACAGTGGTCATTGCAAGCAGTATCACTTGGGGAACGATTGGTGCATTGATATCTGTGTTCACCATATGCTACTCGGTTAGGATCTTGAAGCAATTAAAACAAGATGAAGCAGCCATGTTTGCCTCTGCTGCTGCTGTACCTGCTACCACTGCTATTACCGCTACCACCTTACCACTTCAATGTGATCTTCAAAAAAAGACAAGCTATACTTAAAATGGCTTAGCTTTCAATTTTATTATCCCATTATTCGCTTCTTCACGTCTCCATTGTTTTTACGTTCTTTTTCTTCTTTTCGTTGTTGAATAAAAAGTCATGCCGAACAGACGACTGCTTTTCATAACAGCAGCACTCTGTTGGTGCGTTGGCGTATTCTATTTCCTCTTTTCACCACGATGGTGGCCTTCGTCGAATAGCCAAGACAATACACTACTGGTGCATAACGATGACAATAATACTGATCGCGACACTGTGCAAAACGCAGACGTTGTTCATACTGGGCCATTTGCTTATGTCACGTTTCTATGTGACGATATTATGGTACATACTTACAGATATGAGGCATCAGTATCCGTTAAGTATTACGGCATCAGGCTCATATTGGAGCATTAATCATAGTCACAGGCGACGCAAGTGCTGGTCCACTCGCTCGTTGTGAATGCTAAAACGAAACACGACATCGTTGTTCTCGTGCTTCCACCGGTATCACAGACCGTACGGGAGCAGCTGGAATCTCTTGGTGCTCGGATAGTGGAAATAGAAGAGGTAAAAACAATAAAACAAAATATTCATTATTAGAACGGATTTTGTAGGAGGGAAAGAGTACATAGAAAAAGAGAAAAACTATCAGTATGTGCCCTATACTCGTGCATACTATTTGTATCTCATATCACACTCTAATGCGCCCTAATACAATTAGATCAAATATCCTTGGAAGTCCACTGCATCGGTCGTAAAGGAGGGCTACAACAAGGCATGTCGATACTCAAAACTTTATTTATGGAACCTCACCGAATACCGAAAGGTTGGTCAAAACAGATGTAATCATCATTATCACCACAGAATGGATGATATATATAGATGATGGGTTAACACACGAAAGGACCCCGCCTTACGATTACTCACATGACAATGTTGATAATATTTGTATCACATACAGATTGTCTACCTAGACGCAGACACGCTTGTTGTACAACCGATCGACGAACTGTTCCTGCAACCTCAGTTCAGTGCAGCCATGGACGCCGGCGGTGTCGTGAATACGGGCGTATTTGTCGCTGAACCATCAAGCGAAACGTTTCGAGATATCATGACTATCTACGATAAATCACCTAGTTACAACCATGGCGACCAAGGATTCCTCAATTGGTATTTTAACCAATCATCATCTGTCCATGTACTACCGGGACAATACAATCTCATGATCAAGTTCATGGTAAGAAAAGTCGTCCTTTCTTTTCTAAAAAAAACTTGGAGTGCTACAGCTACTTGCAAAAGCATTCACTAAACATAATGTATTGCATACACAGCATTTATCGAACTTGGTATCTAGCCATGTTTACAGAAACACTGTCAGAATAGTCCACTTTACCAGCGAAATCAAGCCCTGGAATTTCTATTACATACACAACCGTGAATGGCGTGATAATTACGACACTTTCCTCTTTGATCAATGGGTCAAGACCGCTCGGAATATGCGATCGAGGCCGACACAAGGTAAGAAGGGTGAGGAAAGCCAGTTCGTTTACGAATACGAAATGAATGGGACTGGATATCTTTGCGTAATTATGCTGATAAATATTCTTATGTTTATTATAGCCAATATATTTCCCGCAAGCGAGCCCGAGATCGTGCCTAGATCATGTCTTGCACAATTGAAGAGCAATTATCTTAGACGCTATCCAGTCAAAAATAAGTTTACAATTATGCTCTCATCGTCCATTCAGATGGACAATGCGACATGGAAGGAATACATTGATAGCCTATTAGTGTTGCTGAGCAGTACCAAGGATAATACAAGGGAAAGCATGGTAGAAAAGGTTTTTGTGATGGCAAAGGATCGAGGTGGAAGCAATATGCCGGAACGGATATCGGGCATTCCAATCGAATGGCTCTCATCTTCAGAAAATGTGTTTAGTCTCGTTCATCGGATAGACACACAAGCGACTCTTTTACTCGATGACAAAGTAGGTAGAGCTTGCCGTTATGTGCCAAAGTAGGTTGATGATGAGAAAAGAGATTATTACCAACGAACCATGTGCTTCCTTTCATAAATTCTAGATCATTTCTGCTGTCAGAGATCTAGAATTTGCATTTGCAGTATGGCAGAACCATCCAGACGCTCTTGTCGGATTTGACGCATCTGTTCACCGAAAAAGTGGCAGTATCCATCCCAGAACCACCGACGGCCGATACAGTATGATCCACTCCACAGCCATGTTTATCAAATCTGATTTGCTCTACGCCTTCTCTTGTTTGCTTCCTGATGAAATTTACGCCTATCTCTATGCACATCCTCAGTGCTCTGACACTGCGCTCAATATGTTTTTCACTGGTACTATTAACGCTCAGCCAATATTGGTTTCGCCATCCAGTCCCTTTTACATACTCGACGCAGGCCAACCACATCCTGATCCATCCATGTGCATACCCGATTTGAAGCAAATTATGAACGGTCGACTACTGTATAACGACGCTATCGTCACGCGCACACTACAACCCAACAAAATCCAACATAGCAAGCCAAGCATGTGGCGATCCTTGTTTGCCATCAACATGTAAATAGTCCTCCCTTTTCGTTTTTTATTAATACTGTAGTTATTTTTGAGCAACAGCAGCCTCCCGCACCAAATCATCTACCATCATCTTCACACGCTCGCTGAATGTCAGAGCACCTTCTCCTTGACATCCTTCTGTATAATTTCTTGCCAATAAAATCTCGCGTGTGATAGTAGACAGTGGTGGCTGGTTCTTGGGTGGTGAAAGTAACTGGAATTGGAGTTGGTATGCTGGTTTGGTGGTGTCCACTTTGGTTTTGATCAATTGGACTTGTCTACGAGGATGGACAAAAATTATTGTCAGTTTACAAAATATCAGTAAATACGCTGCGCATGAAGAGAGAGTGAAATGACTTACATGCTTCGCCAGACATGGCTTTTTCCTGATAAAGGATCCAAAGCCCACCAAAGTGATCCATTAATCATTTCCTCAATATCATCGACCTTCCACAGTAACCGTGCCTGCTCGCTGGTAGTTGCTGTCTTGTACGAAGGAGAATTACGTACAATGTCGTTTGCCGCATCGCATACCATCCGCAGGCAGATCAAATTGATTTCACGGATCAAAAGTGCCTGAAATTCACTGATATTGCTCAAAGTGACGAGTCCTTGCGGTAATCGTACAGTAATGTTGCCAGATTGGTGCAGTCGGAATAGGAGGAACTGTCCCTTTTTGATGGCGATACTCAAGGTAATTGACATATCACTCACATCAGGATAAGCATCACACACTGAAGCTTTCCGTCGTTGCTGGCTTTCAGAATGCATTTCATAGTGTACCGCTAGATCCACGCCACCTTCGCTACTAAATGGCTCAATCACATCATATACCAGTTGCCGCACGCGGTCGAAAAGAACCCAGAATTTGCACATGGATAAGGCGTTTGATAAAATAGGCACCACAGGGTTGATTTTGCGTGTTCTAGGAGCCACTACTGCAAGGCCTGCTTGCGTATGATGATGGGGTTGCAGTCGACTGGTTCTTCCGCCAGCACCACTGCCACTGCTGCTAGGTGCTGATCCAGGTCCGCCACCAGTTGTGTTGCCACCAGGACCAGCTGATGCACCTTGGTATGTGACTGACTCTCCGATGGATGCAAGAAGTTGCTGTGTCTTCCTGCTGGAACATAGCAATCGTGCACGGCTTTTCCACATATTGAATCGATGTCGTTGAATAAGCAAAAGTCGAAGTGCTAAGTCAAGTGATCGTCCAGCCATCTGTTGTGTAGTACATTTCACGGTTGTCATGGTAACGTCGCCATTGCTGCTGCTACAGTTTTTGGTCTTTTGAACGCGTTGGATAGCAAGGTCGACATGTCCGTCCACATTGACAATGATCTCTTCGTCCGCAAAATGCACGTCGTTGGTATTCGTTAAACCTTGAGCTTCTGACAGCACCTAAGATAGGTAAAGTAGAATTTAAGTTTGAAAACTTCAAAACAACGAGTATCAAAAAGTTGAAAAGATCGTTTGGTTGTAGCACTTACTGCAGAATAGAGTTCAGCATCAAACACTGTAGCCTGTGCTTCAACAAGTTGCTGCTGAACCTTGCTTTGATGAGTATCCAATGACAGTGACGGGATTGGTTCTATTAAAAGCGAGAATTAGCTTTAAAACATCTACGTCAAAGGAGATATACAGCGATTACCGTTTTTTGTCTCGCCTTCCTCTCCTTTTTCCGATGTGCCCATGATAACTTCCGATGAAAGTTCAAATTGACGCGCAAGTCGTTCCATATGGCATTTTCTGACATTAGCAACAAGGCGACGTTGTACATTGTGCGGTAAATTAAGCTGTGTCTGGGTATTTGCATCGTCATCGTCGCCTTCTGCTCTACTGAATTCGCCATACGACACTTCGCTGAAATCGGAACCCACTAGATCACAAAAGTGAGAAACATCTTTCTTTCTTTCCTTCTTTTACTCTCGATTTGCGTAATACACTGAGTCATGAAGTCTTGCTTACCGTCAGTATAGCCATAGCGCACCAAAAATGATGTTCCTGCATTCGATACGGACAACCCTCCCATAGCAGGCGGAGCCGTGTTCGCTTGCATTAACCAATTATTTCGTCGTAAATCCAATGCTTCGTCCCAGAATGTTTGTTCAACCTCGACCAGCTTTTTGAGATTTGCTGCACTAGATCGTAAAAATTCGGACGCGGCTCGTTGTTGCTAACATACCATTACACATGCAATATGTCAGCCTCATGTTTTTACATAGGAGCAATTTATCCCTCCTCCTTCTGCCAGTCATTACAGTGTCCTTCTCTATTTACTTTACGCTTCAGACCCAGCGTCAATTGAGCTGATTCAAGTTGTGCTTTGTTGGTCGGTCTTGGTCTGGCGACATAGGTCGCGTGCAACGATCCCGCTGGTAATGGCAAAACTGCATCTTTCGACAGTGTACCGGGCCGATTCTGGGATAACAGTATATTGATCACGTCTAACGCTACGTCGATTTCGCTTTTGGCATGACTATCGTTTTTGTTATATATGTTTTGCTTCAGTTTCGTTGTTTCTGTAAACGTAGTTCTTTTTCGGCCTTTTATCCAATTACGCTAGTTGTTCCATGTCGTAAACAGAAAACTTACAAAAGTTTGTTGACAACTGATTCGCGTACTTTAACAATATCAAAACCAGGAGGTTGCTGTTGTACTGCTGGCACGACTGACTGCATATCGTTGATCGCGTCGCTAGTTTCGCCATCATTTTCTTCTTTGTTTTGAATCGAAGTCTTTAAACTTTCTTCGGTAATGTTGCGCCAGTCGCCTCGTTCGTACCAGATCCGATCCACCTTTTCCATCAGTTTTTCGGGTAGCGAAGGCTCACTATAAATCTATGAAATCAGTGTTCGATTCACGGAAAAGTAACTGACTCTGTCTTTTCTTTGTTTCTCCATTGCAAACGTACTCCTGGTATATTTCCTCGCCCTGGTCTGTAATGTCGGTTGGTGGTTTCTCGACAGACGGTTCTAAGGAAAGTTTTATGCGTTTTGATTGTGGCTCTGCATCGCTCATAGTAGGGATGCTTAAACGGATGCGTGTATGTGTGTGTATGTAATTATTTAGATAATGGGAAGATACAAAGTACGCGTTTGGCAGCAATGAAATTTAACTTCCAGAATTCCGACGCTGGAGGTGAGGTTGACCTTTAGCACAGCGAGGCACATAGCCCAGACCATCGATCTACTCTGCTTTCAAAGCTTCTATGTGTTCAGGTAAGAGGCATGTTATCTTTTGTAGCTATAGCTAATGTTAAAAACGAGCTAAGAAATTCCCAAACTAGTACGAAATATGATTGTGCCTTAGGTATTATAAATGGTGAGTACAGTAATATATCATGTCCAAGAGAAGAAGCATTTCCGACCACCTACCCAAGCTTATCGTTTTATCTGCTGTGTATGTTGTAGGCATAAAACTAAAACGGATCACTTATCGGTAAACCCTACTTTAATAATACTCTTTTTTGAAATTTACATGATCTCTGTGAAGTCGAAAAGCTCAAAGCGAGATCACTGGGGTTTCAAGTTGTGCTGATCTTAGTAATGGTATTAGAAGATGGGTCACAGCAGCTTCTCAACCTTGTATGTACTTGCGTTTCCTCATGTAAACATGAACTTGTCACATTTGATTAATGCTATTGCACGTTAAGTAAAAAAAAGGGGGCTTGCAAATGCTTGATGCAGCGCTTTGCTAAAATCAGACGATGAAAGAGTGTCCAAACTAGATGTATGTGCTTGGCAAACCTTGTATTACTGACACCGCAAGCAGGGCAACCTTATCTCACTTGTCGGTAGAGTCATAGAGAAGATTAAAGAAATTGAAAACGCTGCACCTAATATGTATGTCAAAAGTATCTGACCAAAGTATGTAAGTAGATAATAAGAACGGCATGATATGCTAATCTCTATACTTTTGTAGCTGATTTATAGTGATTTTGAGTCAATGAATAATTAACTACGTGGAAAGTTATCATGTACTAGATACTCAATGATATGCAGGAAAATTGAACTAATAATAATTACACTGGCTTGTTGCGAGAACCTGAATCTATCGTGGTCATACGGTTTCTGTGTACTCATCTGGTCTTCTAGTTTGCCGACCCACTTGGATTTTTGCACGAGCATTGCGTGTATGTCACTGTGAAGGTTTTCATTATTGTTCACTGGCAATTATCTGTACCTACACTTTTTATGCGTCAGCGTGTCTGTTATGGAGGCGCTATTGCCGAACAAGCTATTATCACTCACTAGCTGACTTGCTCGCTTGCTGACACGAAGTAATAGTTTTCCTTCTTTGATGCCAATATGTACTTCGCTACTCAAGTACGTCTTGGAACACCTATACAACGGCTATCTTCGGATCGGAACGAACCTATAAAAACTTCTACCAATATCATAATATGATAGTTGGGCTTGGTCGTGGTTATTCGTGTTTATACAGTACATGGCCCAGTGATAATGTCATTGATAGTCGGCTCAATGTCATTATAGAGACGGATTATTTCCAGATTTTAAGCTGTGCGGCTCGGTTTCAAACGCTACACATGTGATTGAATTCAAACAACAGAGATTGTCTTTTATTGTTTGTTGCTTACACTAGTGCACTCCGGAGGGGTGATTTTTTCTCTTGATCGCTTGAGGTGTGGGTCTTATTTTGTGCTTCCATACCACAAAGCATTACAAGGATGGCAAATCTAATATTAGTGGGAATACCATGTAAAATTCAAAAGTAACAACTGTTTTGTATACGTAAACTGATGATACAGTATATAAGTTCAGGCTCAACCTATCATAATATGAATATCTAACTACTTTAGTCTGGTTGTTGCTGTTGTTGCTTTTAATGATGCAGCATACAAAAAATTCACATCAGTAAGGGGATAAACATGTCTTCCTCTGTGCCATTCCCTGCAGTAAAAGTATTTTACGTGAACTGGTCAACTTTCATGCAAGCCTTGCGCATATGTAGTACATATGGGCGTCAACCCATCCTACTTGCAGTATCAAAATAGCCCAGTATCTCGCACATGTCATGATTATTCAGACTCATCGAATGTCACATATATAACTGTTTCGTTTAGGTGTGTTAGAAACTATGTGAAAAAGAGGGGTCATTAAACGAAAAATAGACTTCACTAGAGATGATGTGGTTAACGAAGGAAAGTTCTACTAATAGTCAAAGAAGAAATTTTTTTAAACAGATCGAAAAAAAAGGCATGACAACCAGACATGAGATATCTATGCCTCGTATTACTAGTAAGAAGCTCTTCTACGAATTGAGTTCAAAAGGACAAACGAGTGCTAACGACGATTAGGCATAGATGATCAATTTGGATATTGCTACCTCCAATTTGCTACCTCCAATTAGACTTTTCAATACTCGTAGCTCACATAGACTGTGTTGATAACCTCCATGAAGCAATGAAAAAGCCTTCACAAGAAAAAACATAAAATATAAAAAATATAAAAAATACAGTTAACGACAAGGCAAAAGAAAGTCGTTTGCAATTTACTGAAGAGAAGTATCATCATTTGTATAGTATATGCAAGCGCCACGCATTACATTCATAAATAAGCGCATCAATATTTGGATCGCGCAGCTAAACATATCAATCTGATCTTAGCGCCTATATATGCAATGTTGTACTCCTACACTCTTTGACCCGCATTCTTCTCTACAACTCATAGCTTTGGATTTATGATCTTAAAAGATTTAACTTCTGCGTGGGCTCGCGGACACGTACCCTCATCATTAGTACTTGCTATCGTTGCTGGTGCAGGGGCTCTAGCGTATTATAGGTTACAAAAATCAGACGACGAAGATATCAATTATGAGATATTAAATACCATTCCAACACCAAAGGGAATGAAACCGTATGTTGGTGAGTGGATGCTTTTGCTTTTTGGGCATAAGCGTCATATACATGTACAAGATTTCTAACGAGGTGGCCTTTCTCGTTACCCAAATGCTGTAGGCCATCTTTTATGCTTTGACAAGTTGACCGGGTACAAGTTCAGAGATTGGCACCAGGAACTGGGGCCTGTTATACGAGTTCAGTTGGGTGTCCAGCCATGTATCCTGATCAGCGATCCACAAATAGCACACGAGCTTTTTGCTGTGAATGGTGCAGTTGCGTCCAACCGTCCACGCTTTCCAAATATCAACCGTTATTATTCAAACGGTAAAAGGTTTGTATATTCTAGAGCAAAAAAGAAATAAACGAATACGAGATGATAACCATATATAATTTATTGTTAGGGGTCTCGTATTCCAAAATGACACTACAAACAGGAATCATATGATAGCCTCAGCAAAGGCCAAGTCTACATCCAACACGGCCGTTGCTCAACACTACACCTTTATTTGAAATCAAGGAGATAAAATGATTCAAGGTCTAATTGCTCGGACTATCAGGAACGAGCATGTCAATCCCTACGATTATTTGCAGCTAAACGCCCTGAACTACGTTTTGAACACATGCCTTGGGACTGAGGTGGAAACAGTAAAAGACCCTTCTTACAAACACATAATGGCGTTCAATGACGAGGCGCTGGCATTGACTGACCTGGATAACAAAATACCGAGATTCTTACCAATACTTGGGTTTTTAAATATACTCAATGGCACACACCAAACTTATCAGAAATTTTCTCGCGAAAGACGTGAGGCTGTGCTCGGTCCGCTTATTCAAGAGGCCATAAAATCTGACCGAGACAATATGATTAAACATATGCACCAGCACCAATCGGGAACTGGAATAGAGGATATTGATTTAACTATAGCAGCAAGTAAGAGAGAAGAAGAGAAAGCCAATAGACGATAGATAAAGAATGTTATACGGATTACTTATGCATATTTGAAACTCTGTAGGTGATATGATAACCGCAGGTAACCGACATTTCTTCTTTTTTTCCTTTTTAAGAAAAGGGGCTTGAAGTGGATATTTTGTTGATTACCTAGAGCTACTCATACATATTTCTTATTAGGAACCGATACAGTAACTGCAGCAGGATATTGGTTTATTGCTATCCTCTTACATCACCCTACAGTCTGCAAGAAAATCAGTGACGAAGTGGACGCATTTATTAAGGAGCACGGTCGACTTCCTCTGCCATACGAACGTGATTCATTGCCATACTTTATAGCCGTTCAAAAGGAATGCCTGCGATACCGGCCATTTATATTCTTAGGTATCCCTCACGAGCTTCAAAAGGATGGTATGTGTTTTTTTGTCCACTGGTCGGGACTGCAGAGACAAAAAAAAAGTTGTGAAGAATATGATATCGAATAATTACATGTATACTTTGCTATATTATAGTGCAAGTTCAAAACTACCTGTTTCCTAGGGGTGTGCCAATCTATCCATTGTTATACGCAATGCATCAAAATCCGGATCGTTATCCTGAACCAGACAAATTCATTCCAGAACGATTTCTGGGTAAAACTGACACTGCTGCTGCCGCTGGTAAAATCGAAGACCGCGATATTTTTTTGTTTGGCTTTGGCAGACGTGCTTGCCTTGGTGTCCATGCAGTAAGTACATGTAACAATAGAATTTAGCTGCACAAAACAAACAGCATATTACCCGCCAACATTAACTGTCATCTCTGCTGTTAATAATATACTATAATATACTATAAGGAGAAGGCTGAAGCAACGCTGTTCTGTAACTTGACACGATTATTTGCCTATTGTTCTTTGAAACCTCCTTCAGATGGTACTTTGCCAGATCTTGACTATTATTCAAGTGATAATATCGTTACTATGAAACCAAAACCTTATCAAGCGCGTTTCATTAGTCGAGATGATTGTTTACTTCCTTTGAAATAAAGTTATATTTTTAAGTTTGGCATAACAGTCATTATGTGGATACGCAGTGCTATGTGAAATCATTATCATAAACACAGAAAATGAACTTAATACAGTACTCTTCTACACTAGGCCGCTTGTCCAACTCTATGTACTCAACATTTTTTGTAACAGACCAAGCTTTTCTTTAAGCTTAACAATCGATCAGATTTTTTAAAGTGTTCACTCTATTTACAAAATCAGCTTCTTCGTTCAACAATGATCATATTACAGTGTTTTATTAGAAAAAACTCATCACCACAGTCTTGTTTGTCAGTGTCTTCATAATATGTAGTCAATTATATTCTTATCTACATACTTAAATATTTTATTTATATTCGACACAGTACTCTAGTAATAACACTACAGTATATGTAGAACGCCTTGTTATTTCCATTCATGTCACGTATAAATCTGGAACACCTTCTGCAGCACTAAATTCCTCACAGGAGACCGTCTATAAATGGTGACGTATTTTTTTGTTTCATACATCACTCACATTTATGTACTCTTTACATAATTCTATTATCATAGCGCAACTAGAAGTATGGTACTAACAATTATCAAGTTAATTGTATATATTGGAACTGTCTCTGATGCACATGCATAAACCTGTCATGTGCTGTGAGTCTTGTATGAGATCACCAGTACTTCTCTGCCATCACTCACTGCAATGGTCAAAAAGACCACAGTTTCACTTTTCGGTATATTTAAGCAATGGATTTCACTAAAGGTAGTCAAAGGAGAGATGTGGCTTTTCGTTCTTACACGTGTAATTGGAGCCGACGTCAATATAGTATGCTTTTTATATATTCATTCTGGTTGTGCACGTCTACGGAAATGACAAATGACACGGTTTTATAAAACTGTCGGTCAGAAGGCCAATTTTCATTATTAAGCAGGGCGAATATAATGCAACACAAAAAACTGGACCCTGCATCATGAGAGCAAGATGGTTTTCAGATAACGATGTTGATAGCATTGGAAAATCCGGAACCTTTGCTGTTGTTGCTACATATCCCAACGACCGAAGCTTATTAAATTGCCGAGAGGACATTACGTATCAGTGAATAAGGAAAGATCAGAAAATTACGGTACTGAAAAGCTGGTGTTCTAAATTGCTTCCACTCCATTTTTTTTGTGTACTGTATTGGAGTGTTACCTCCGAAGAAAAAAATTATTTATATCAATTCATGTTCAAAAGAAGGTACGGTAGTGGCGGCCGCAAAGAACTTAGGGATTGAAGATACGTTGGGATACAAATTGGAGGTGTGGAGACTTGTATGTTATAATCACGCCTACATAGTTACGCCTTCATTTAAAAGTCGAAGAACTGATTACTAAAGACATGTGGATCGGCGCAAGAAAAAGTCGCTATTATGTGCTTTTAGAAAAAGTAGAACGCGGTTTCCAAATGTGTTGGATTGCCCGTCGAGAGCGACTGGCTTCTTTCAAAGTTCGAACAGCGATAGCCAATATGCAAAATTTGCTTAGCAAACATTGTAGCCATTCCCGAATACGTGCTGTTCTTCATCATAGCAATTAAAGTGTCAAGTGTAGAACATGCAGTAACGCTTTCAGGAGACATAATTGAACTCTAAATATTCTTAAATAAAGGATATGCAAGTTGGGAAAACCTGAAGGATACCCGTGATAAAATTGATGATGCTGTGTACCAGTTGATACATAATAGATCAAGCGGGTCGTTTCAAGTCTTGACTTGATCTCTTGCTGGAAAACGCTCTTCTTTATCCCGTTCTCATTATCTTTATTTTGAATCGACGACAATCAAAAAGTTTTACGAGAATGTCACTGGCCTTGACTGATCTTGGCAATGCGTAGAGCTGATGCTGGCAGCCACGGAACATCTAGACACCTACACACATATTCGTTTACTGTACAATGCTCTCGTTTCTCTCTGACAACATCCATATACCATTATGATATTACGGTTGGCCCAGTGGATAAAGCATCATACATGTTTACAAGCAGCATTCCACCAGCCATAAACCGTAAAGGTTCGAAAACATTTGTGGACATTGGGGGACTAATGTTTCCTGAACAAACACGTCCAATTTACGATGGCCGTAAGAATGTATTCACTGCCGCCCCACTACGGCTCGGCGGTCCAAAAGAAGGTTTCGTTTCTGTTGTTCTACGCATTTACCATTTTGTTAGCAATGCGGCCCGAAGGCTACAACATATCAATGATGTATATTCTCATACCTTTTACATATCTCTGGTAAGATATTAAAGCTTTCTACTTGATGTTTGCAGTCAAAGAAAGAAAAGGCTGGTTAAATTAATAGAAGTAATAACTCATTCCAATATAAACCTTATACTATAAGCCTATTACTGTTTAGCTACATCTTTTTGCAGCTCAGTTCTCATAAACAAAAAGATAAAGTGGGAAAACCATGTAGCTCTGCATTTCTTCTGATACGACATATTATCGTTGACTGTTTTTGCACGTATGTAGCTTACAATCAACCCGGAGGTCCGGTGTAAACTGTGGGCTGGGTTACGGATTGAGTAGACCCATGAGGTGGGTACTTTTTCACCCGACCCCTAGCCCACCGATGGACCGACCACTGTATGTGAAGAGCTTATATATTGTGCACCAGATCCCCGCTGTTGATAGTTAAAAAATCATGTGAAATTCTAGTTGACCTGTGCCATGGGCATGCGGTCGCTTCCTTTCGATACTAGTTGTTCAAGGGTAGAAAAACGCTGAATGTGGTGCCATCACTGATAATCCCCCAGGGGGAAAAAAGTGTGGCCGGAGAAGAGAAGTGGTGGTGTTATATGACATAAAGGTAGGTTTAGAGTGGCAGAGGAAGAAGTTATATGATGAGGTAACGGATGCTAACATACTGCATCGAGAATTTTAATGGCTGTCTTGAGAAGAAGCTTGTGGTGACAATTTGCTTGAGAGAGCACCCTCATATAGAAGTGATTTCTAAGGTATAGATACTTTATATTATATGCAACAATGAGCCCTTGATTATAAGTCTGTGTTACTTTTTGTGAAAACGACATGTCAACCAGTCTTTGTATATATACTCTTGATGCCCAAGTGGACTTCACATAAAATACAATGTATGCACCAAAAGAGATTTATACTGCGTATGACATACTGTTCTCCTGGATACATAGTTCCTTTGACACGACGTACATTGACCCGCCGTACCAAATAGATCGGATTAGACTAAGCATTAATTAGGCGGCAGCGTGTACATAGATCCAGATACTTGACAGCTGCTTGTATGTATAGTACACAGCAGTATATGTAATCGCACTGATTCTCTTCTTGTTTCAATATCTTGATGTGATAGGAATGATTCTGCTGTTTACTAGCAGTGCCCCTTTCATTTGGCACAATCGAATTGTAACAACCTGAGTAAGAGAAAAAATCAATAGACTCCACACCAAACTATACTCTACAGTGATGCTACCTTATCTGCTGCTGTTGGTCGTTCCTACATACAGCGATTGTCGGTGCTTCCGCTCCAGTCAGCAAAGTATGGTTCTGTGGACAATTCGCTGTTTCGCCTAGCATTATTCTACTCGACACGAGTGTAAAACATTACGATTTAAGCGGCGATCATGACACGGCTGCATATCAGCATGTCAAAAAACACATTGAGCATCCATGTGTATATGTATGCTCATAAACTACAGTGCTACCATATGTCATGCTGGCTCTTATAGTATTAAGCGACGAGCGGCCAAATGCTTGGGTGTGTTCCACGATCATGTGTGTATAATCGATCGAACGAACGAATGGAAAGGGACAGCTCATCCATCAAGGACGATCAAGAGTGACACGCTTGTTCAAAGCACTTATCATTTCTAATTTCGAACTTTGGAAGGCAATCGAGTGTGATCAACGCCATTCACTTCGAATTGTTTTCATTCGACAACGTTGATTCAGGTTGTGTCTCTTTCCACAAGCACTGACGACACTCACAACGACTGCTCTTTTTTTTATCATTTTCTTTTGTTTTAAATTGTGCCCAATGACACTGCGCTTCTTTTGAAAAGAAAACACACGTCATTAGGACTTAAAGTGGTGGAATCTTGCCCCCACGGGCTTATTGGGGAGAAATATGGTTTTTCACACACACGCGTGTCTGCTTGCTCACTCTCACAGGGGGGACCATCCAGGGGCTTTCGGGGTGCCCCAGCTAAGAGTAAAAAAGGAACTGTTAGTAGCCGGGTACTTTCTATCCTAGATACAAAAAGAGTGACAATGAACGATAAAGAAAAATAAAAAGGCGGACAAGACAGGGTGGGGGAAAGGCAACGAGTCGGCGTAGTGGACGTATAGTTTTTATTAGCTGTCCTTCTAGCTATATTCTGGGAGCCGGTATTCCTCGCATATGCAAAAAACGCAACACTGCACTGCCAATAGCCAACCCTACCAACCTGCTCCTTCTCTCCCCAAAGAAGCAGTCGTAGGCGTCCCCTGAAGGATGGGTGAGGGAATCTAGGGGACCGGATGAGAGAGTGAGCAAGTAGTCGTTTGTGTGTGAAAAAAAAGGTAGGAGAGGAAAGGGAAAGGAAAGGAAAGGAAAAAAGAATCTGGACCGGTTCTTTTTATCTTTGTTTTTTTTTTGACGTCCCGCCCTACCGCCGCAGCATGCTCATCACATGGCTTTCTCTTTCATAACGTAGTCATTAAGGGCAGTGACTTGCATGAGATGGTGATGGTTGGTGTTGCCTATGAGCAAGGCTCACTGCGATACTGGAAGTGTGTGCACCGTATGCAGCTCATTGTTCTCTCTGGATTCTTTTTTAAGACACCGCCATTGTCAATACGACGCGACCTTTGTGGCCTGTCAGTGACCTGGCAGCATATTCAAATGAGTGTTTACGCTGATGTCGGTTTGTTTGATACAGACTGCCCGTGCTGGGAAATGATATCGACTGTGGTTTTGCCCTACTTGTTCTCCGCTGTTGCGATAGTTCTGTCCAATAAAGAGCCTGATTCTTTCATGTGAAGATATGTACTGTCATGTGTATCTTTTGATCCGCTACTGTCCAAATTGCCACTGGCTGCATTTCCAAGTCAAGAAGCAGTTGTTGATGGGGGAACAGCACATTGCGTACGTTGACAGGCGGTCGACCTTGTCTCAACATGTAATGGTTTGTTAAATTACGACGCATTGCTTTTTAAAGCTTCAAGGGAAATTTCGATCAATAGACGCGCCACCCAAACGGATACCTGATATGATTGATGAGTAGCTTACAGAGCATGTACCAGCAAAGAATTTCTTTTCTTAAAGTTGCCAAATGGCTATCAAGTATGCGTGGCTGGGAACGATGTGTGTCGAGTAAAGCGCCTCGCGAATGAAGGCTCGATGGCTTCGATAATGATTGCTGTCGATTTTTCCAAAAGAATGGCTCTGATATGTAGTATCGCATGTGATTGTCACGGGTGTAATTAACCAATGTTTATTGATAGAAATAGGGGCTGTACTACTGATTGGAGGGAGATGGGAGAGATGGAAGGGGAGCTACGACTATTACATCACAATTGCGGATATCATAGCTAGTCTAGCTTTTACAAAAGAAAGGTCTTGTCTTGCCTTGGGTGCGCGCATCGTGAGATGCAGAAAACCGCTCACTGACCTTTTTGCTCGTTATTTCTGTATGCAAGGTGAACGCGGTCAGCCTTTTTGAAGCTCTACTGAAAGAGAGAAAGAGAGAAAGAGAGAGAGAGAGAGAGAAAGCAAGAGAAGGAGAGCCACCACTAGTTCAGCGATACAGTTCCCAACAGCTTCAACATTAGGGTGTATGCTAATTAGCTATATCGTCGTCTTCAAGCTATGTCTCAAGTGATTTACATCGATTTCCCTATCATAGTCCCCAGGTGAACTTGCCGGCAGCCTCCTCCGGAAATCCTGTACCTTTGTCGAGATCATATTGTAGATGCGGCTGGCATCGAAAGGTGTGTCATCAAATATATATCGCCAATGTGATGCCCAGATGAGGTGGACGGCGATGATGATCGTGTGTGGTGGGATCGTGGCGGTGGTCTTGGACCGAGGTGGATCGAGCGTGTGGCAATAAGCATTGAGCTCTTGAAAATTATAGGAGCAATGATGGTGTCGGAGCATGCGTTGCCAAAGCGGTTGTTTGGAGGGACAAGTAAAGAAAAAATGGTCTACTACCGTCTCGGTGACATGCTGGCAGAGGCGGCATCGCGCGTCGTCGAACCGGTCAGGCATGTGTCGATGCGCAGAATAAGCAGGCGCCACCACGTCGTCCGTGCATAGTGAGGTAGTTGCATCGCCCAGAAACGCCTCCACGGGATAGAAGCGCTGAGGGTGGGGGAATGATGGTGTGTATAGACGGTTTTGCGGAGGATAGAAGTTGTGAGGTTGTTTAGTGAATGATTGTTGACCAATGGAATTAGGGAGATAAGAGGCCCCTCATTAATGACCGTGGTCGGTCCAAAGCTCAATACTGTGCAAACGTTTGCTTAAAATTCAACATGGAGCTTGGTGGTTTGAATGCTTGTTTGCCAGCAGAGCAAACCCCTTTCGTCTCCCAGCGACCGACAATCGTATTTGGCGCCGATGTGACATATCCATCACCTGGTAACATGAACCAAGCCTCTATTGCCGCCTTGACGGCTTGCATGGATATGCGAGCCACGCGATACTCGAGTGCCATCAGAATGCAAGCTATAAAACACGGGAATTACAAGTGATTCGAAGGGTATGGTCAAAATGCTTCAAAAGACGCTTCATCAATCATGCGGTCAGAAGCCGCTACGGGTGTTATTTTCTCATGACAGAGTCGCCGACAGTCAGGTTGAGACTGTTCGAATTGAAGAGATTCGGGTAATTCACAGTGTATGTGAGGAGCTTGACAACGGGTACAAAACCACAGTGACATTTGTGGTGGCTCAAAAGCGACATCATGTCCGTTTCTTTTCTATTCAACCAGAAGGTGCGGATCGCTCGATTGGAAGCTGCAAGCCAGGCACTAAATTTTTGATACAGATATTGTTCATTCTCTTCAATTTGACTTTTGTAGCTTTCTTAGATGTATACTTCCAGTATTCAAAGCTTAGTTGTAAACATACGTGCGCTAGGAGTAGCGATGAAAAACTGTTTTTCCCCATCAAAGAGACCTGTTATCTCTCTCATCCTGGGCTACAACGCTCGGCAAACGCATGATGTTTTATATTATCATTATTACCTAATTTTGTATTATAAATCTCCATGGCTAGAGTACATAGTAGCCAGTTTATATGGCAGCTGTAGACACAGCCTCACTGATTTTCTCGTATTGTATTTCATACTATTAAGAAAGATTGGATTGACCGGCGCCATAAAGCAGTCGCTTTCTTACTACTGTATTATATGTCATTTTTAACTTTTTTTTTGCATATCTTATTGTTACAAACATATAAAAAAACTATATGGGTTTCATTTAGCATCCTCTATGGCGTTTATTGTATAATTTACTATATATGTACAACAGAAATATGTAGCTGCTTTAAGTCTCACCTTGTTATCGTTTGGCAGCCATATAAGGTATCCGAGCTTGACATCTAATTGTCTTCTCGAAGATTGGCAGAAAGAAGAAGACATACTATATCCATGATACCATGCTAAGTTGTTGTAGTACTGTAGAATTAAAGATGATGTACAGTAGCCTTGGCAGCATGTAGAAGATTTTAAGCCGTATAATACTGTATATATATACACCATTATACGTCTAATGTATCTTTATTAGATGGAGGCTCTTTCTTACTACACTACTGTATCATACGGTAATGTGGCTGTTGATGAAGTCGAAAAAGCTATATTACATATGGAGAAGCAACCTTAAGCAATTATAGTCCAAAACCAGCATCATGGTTTTTTAAGAGAAATCGGCAAGAGCGAAAATTTGCTGCATAGAAGCATAGCGCAAACAAAAAGCTCTTTGAAAAAACCGGATTCAGTGCACGAGGCATTCGATATACGGAATGCGATTTTTTAATTGCATGAAATGCAGGCTGTCAAAGAGCTTCTATATCACAATGCATTGTGCAAACGCTACACAAGTTGTTGTCGCACAAAATCACGATATCTGTCATCATGCGCCACACTCTGTACCGCTTTGTGCAGCATTAGCTTAGAATTTACGTTTTATGGAAGACTAAGTGGACGGGGCATGCGGTCCACTTACATGAGAGACCGTGTGGAGGGGTGATATTGGTAAATGGAGACGTGATGCAATGATGAAAAAACTCCACGTCGGGAAAAATTATGTATGATAGCATTCAAAGTCTACCATCCAGCGTCCTCTAGGAGCTTTCTGCATTCACATGCTCCTTTACTCGTTTACATTAGAGAATCTGAATAAACACAATGTCATATACCGACATATGAAACAGCTGCCATATGCATGACTACCTCTACTATTTCCTTCAATATCAGAGAACGCTTTTTATTGTTATTACGCTACAGCTTCTGTATGAACGATTCTTAAAAATAAATAGCATCTATCACATACTGTACGCTGAGATACTCCAACCGCGTAGAGGTGCATTTTATTTTGTATTCCATGTTATATTCTTAACTTGCTGATGTTGGCAGTGCTGTGCTGTAAGATCAAGAAGGATTATATAGACAATGTCGTGCATTGCTTTTTAGCCAAGTTGCGCAGCGCCTTTCCATTGGTTCCTTAGTATCATATTCAACTTCATTTTATGTGATTTATATACCATAGGTTGCTCAGATGGGATGAGTGAAGTATCGCAACAATTTCATATCACTGATCAACTCCAAAATGCTGACGACTTATATGACCTTCTTTGCCTTTATGAAAAACTGTTGGGTTGAAGATTTTGGATCGAGAGCCGTAGCAATCGCAGGAATTGGAGTGAGAAGCAGCGAACGTTTGATTTCACTAGTAATTAATATTGAGTATTGTTGCTTACATTCGACAACATCAGGGATATAATTTAAGAGGGAAAATGGTAAATAGTGAAAGAAAGGCAATATGCACAGCAAAAAGAAGTTCGTGATACAGTCACTTTGCATTGATATTAAGCTGACACGTTATAAAGCTCCTATTAGGGTTGCTTGATGCTCAAGGCTGGAAAGGAAAAGAGCAACGGAAAGTTCTCATATTTATCAATATTCGTGAATATTCCTGTTGATAGAGAAAAGTTTGAATACGATGCTGAACTTTCTAAGTTTACATTCAAGCTGGCCATTTGGGCCAAGTGGTTTAGAAAAAACTGGGAATAAATCTTTTACATAGATAATGATATTTAGGCATACCCGATACTGTATGATAGTGGTTTCTTATTAGGCTATTACAGCACTGTTGAATAATTGCGACAAATTTGAGAATTTGGCATGAGTTATATCGAGACATACATATATCTGGTACTGTAAACTACTCTCGCATTCTACAAAAACAGGTTTACCGACTTTGCCAAAGCTGGTGGAAAGGCTGTCACTTTAGGCGTTCTAGACATGGTCGTTGTCAAAAGAACATGTTTCATACAGAGGGGATTTCGCTATTTGAGATCTCGAACTTATAGCCTCAAAAGAATATAGAATAATAGCATTTGTTCATAATAGATAATCATTATCACTTCCTGATGCTGATTTATTTTTTAATGCTTTCGATTGCACGCTCTAAAACTGTTTATGCGTGAAAGGCGTCCATGATCTGTGGCACCTGGAAAAAAACAGGTGCATGTGAAGTATAACTAACCAAGCGACGTAATACGATCCACTCCAGCATTTGCATAGTATACGTGGCAATACTACCACATTTCATCGCCAGCAAGTTACACATTGTCCTAAGCTCCCTGTGCAACTACAGTGGTGGCACACACAGCGCAGGCAGCATTACTAACCGAGCACTTTTATCCGTTCGATGTGGCACCGTATGCAGAGTATGAAAACTAGTTCTTCTGAGACCAAGATGCACAGTTTAGTAAATACTCATCAACCAGCCCAACTTTGTTGCTTTGCATCGAGCCATACTTGATCAAGAATCTTTGTGTTGCCCGAAGCAGAAAGAATAAAATAAAGAGTCAACATAATTCTTTTTTTAATGCAGCAGCAAGATCATATGCATTGTGACGATAAAACGTTATGTGTACATAGCCAGATAGTAGAACTGGCATGCATAAACAAAGAAAACAACGCTCAGTGCTCAAGTTGTCTGCATACAGTGCACATTTGCTGCATATGTTGAAAGTGATTGATGCTTTTTGGGAGGTGGCCCTTCCGTAACTGAATTTGACATACACAAGAATAAAGACGCCTCATCGGGTAAGACAGCGAGAATTTAAAAGCATTACAGATGGGAGACGCGCACGTTCCACCTATAACCTTCAAAAGTTAATATTAAACCACGGAAGTCGGAACGGAGAAGGAGAAGGAGCTCCGTTACAACGAAAGTAATGATGCTATACTATAGCAGCATTATGCTGACTATAAAATGGTGATGCATTCAATTAGAAAAAAGAAAGTTGTCGTTGTCATACCCAGATCTGAAAAAAGATGGGGTGACATTATAGCTTCAAACTAATAACGTACCATACTGGAACTATGGCTATCACGTTTTCTTTACGCCTTTTGTTTCCAGGTTCCCAGCGAATTCTGAAGGACGAAACAAAAAAAGCCCATTGCTTGGCTGTCGTTTTTTTTGTGGGGGAGGGGTGATAGAGGCAGCGTGCCTATTTGGGCTTATGGTATGTATGTAAAGTTGCACAAGTATGCGGTCATGCAGCACAAATTGTTTTACTAGAATGACCTTGGAAAAGGAGCAGTCAGTTCAAACTCAAAACAAAAAACAATTGGCACAAGTATCTCTGTTTGTTGCACAATAAGCAAAGCTCAAGAGATAAACGTAGCTTACAAATATACGTCGAAATAATAAAGTAAACTGCAAAGAGTCAAATACTGTAAGTATAAAAAGAGGTAGAGGGCTCATCCTTGTAATTGATACATCTAGCGGAAGAGAAAGCATATCGTTTGTTGTTTTGCAAAAGCAAGAGGAGAAAGAGAGTTGACAGTACATTGAGTTATTCATGCTGCGTGTCGTAAGATGTAATAATTGATAATCTCATATACCTGGCCCACCATCATCCAGTGTGCTGTGCATGAAAATGAAGGCAATTTACGCTCGTGTAGATACGCAATGTAGCCCACCTAGTGACAGTGCCACTTGGACTATCATGTCATACCCACAAGAACATAATGTGAATCATAAAGGTACCACACAGTACTTGTATTGCCACTGGTAGCTTACCATTATGTCGATGTGGCACCCTACTTCATTGAAGTCAATACTATAAAAATGCGCCGCACAATGTATGACAGCTGCAGTTGTATCGTGAATTGTGCGGTTTGAGATTAATGATGCCATAAAGGGAAGGGCTGTATCATGGGTTTGGGTGTATTCGCTCAACGCTTGTTACGGTGTGTTCGGAAGACTTGATCCGACGTGGCCGAAAGACAGGAGATGGGCGTAGCAATCACAACAAGAGATTGTTGCTGCATTCAACAATAACATATCCAATTATGTTGCACACATTACCATATCCAGAATTATGCATCATGTAGAAATGAAGTTTATTGTAGTGGTGTGTATGCTGTTGTTTTTACATATACAAAAGAGAAATTCTCTTTTAAGGTTGTTTTTTTTTGGGTTATGAAGTTGTAATGCGTATAAAGGACGAGTAAGAGTGTATATGTGTGATTTCAATATGGTAGAAGGGCAAAAAAAGTGGAAGAAAAATACAAAAAAAAAGGTTAGAGAAAGAATGTGTGTATGTGCGAGAAGGATGAAGAAGTAATAGTAGTCGTAAACGACGTTGATGCTAGATAGTGGGTGAGGGATAAGGGCGGGAAGAAGAGAGGAGAGAAAAATATGAATGTGGGTAAATGAAAGGAGCGAAAGCGTGTATATCCAATTCATGTATTATGGTTTCTTTCTTTCGCGAGTCCTGCTACAAGGCGAAACAATAAGAGGGTATGGTGGGATGGATATCTCTAAACCAAAGATGCGTATGAAGGGTAGCGAAAACAAAATGTACAAGAAATGTAATATGATGATGTTGATGATGATTATAAGATGGGTAGCAATGGTGTTAGTAGTAGACCCCCAAACGGCAATGCATGTGCACTAGATCTTTCCCCTTTCTTGGTAATAGTCTCACCGGGGAACTTTCACTCATACACACGCGACCAACGTGGGCGCGTCGGGTCGGTCAGTTTAGTGTAGATGGCGCTTGAGCAAGAAACGCCGCAGGCCTCCTTGTTGCTGATTGTTATTGGCCTGGTTGCTGCTGCTGCTAGAGCGTTTGTCCGTGGGGGACTTGAATGGCTTGGTAATTGACTTGAGTTTACCCATGACATTTGACCATCGCGACGAAGATGCAGCTGTGACAGATGAAGATGGTGAAGATACCAAAGTGGTGTTGGTTGTAGTGGAGCTGGTAGTAGATGTGGAATCATCGAAATGATGGTTGATTATCAGGGGCATGGGTGGCGCGGCTTGCGAGGACATGCTGTATGCAATGGAGCTTGCATCATCTTCAATGCTGCTGCAGTAAGGGAGAGATGCTACATCATTTTCATCGTGGTCATAATCCTCATCATCATCGATGAGATAGGCTGCACCACTGCTATTATAGCTGTTGTCGTTATTGCGGGTGCTGTTGGGAGTACGGGCCACAGGAAATTCCAAAGCGTCGTGCAAGATCTCGTCTTCCCATTTCCATTCCTTGCTGCTGCGTGCCGCCGTGCTCGGGTGGGCAAATCCGTTGTGCTGCATATCATTTTGAGTCAGTTCCAGAGCACCACGGAGCGCCGCACGGATCTCTTTGGGATCCTCCAAAGCGGGCGGGTGGGACGGTAATATTGCGTGCTGTTGCTTCGTTACTGCTGTTGTTGGCTGTTGCCGTTCTTTCTGCTGTGGTGGCAATGCTGCTGCTACGGCCTTTCGGATGCTTAGCAACAAGAGCATCTTATCTTGGCACAGTTGCAGCTTTGGATTATTGTGACCGTTGCTGTTGTATACGGTGAAGGATGGCATCTCATAAAATGCTTCCTTTTGTGGCACCGGGTCGAGTTTGCGGAGGTCTGTCAATGAATGAATCGGAACAAAAGTTTTTTCGAGTGCTGTGCTGTAGTAGTCATGGAGGGACCAATCGACCGGGTCGGGTAGCTTAGATGAGGCATTGACGGACAGCTTGGGCTCGTTTGAATCGGATGGAAATACAATATCGCTTGCAAGAAAATCAAGGGACGTCATGAGGAAGTAACAATAGTATGAAGATGTAGTGCTGTGGGGTATTTTAGTTTAAAGAAGAAGAAGAAGTAGTAGAAAACAAGTGAAGATTAATCCAAGTGAAAGAACAAAGAAAAGAAAATTGAACTAGCGGGTTTCTCCTTTATAGCAAGAAACAACAAAAGTAGTTGAAACAAAGGGGAGAAAGGGATTGCATTAAAGAAAGTAAAGGTGGGACGGGCTGTGGAAGTATGCGTCTTATATATATAACCCCACGCACTCACACACACATACACGCACTCACAGCCATTACAGATCGTCGGGTTTACCAGCAAGCCTGTGAGGGAAGCGTGTCTCCCCTTGTGTTGCCACATTTTTTCAACCTTGTCCACATTCAAGAGCCGACCCCTTCCGAAAATGATACTTTTATTGTCTCTGATATCCGCATGACTCGTGTGCTACCAGCGTGCTCCTCGGCCTGCCAGCCCGAACGCAAAAAGTGCTTCAGGCCACGGTACCAGCCATCGACGCCCACACGGCGCAATAAACATAACAAACAGAATTTTATTTGGATTTCTATTGTGGATGCTATGAATGAAACCATTGGCGTTCTTTGCGGCACTTTTTTAGATGTGCTGATGATGGGATTTACTACTGTTAGCCTTTATACAAGATCATCCAAGATACAAGATCATCCAAGAAAAATAAAGAAAACGCGCGCCATCACGACGACTACAAATACGACAAGGATGCCGAGCAGCTCGTATCCCCTCACACCTTTGTTGCTACTGTTGCTGTTTTACATTGTGCTTAAAAAGCATCCTACTACAGGATCTTCAATAACGTTGGTGGCTCGTCAGGACAGCATGTGGACGGACATAGAAAGTTTCACTGAATTTCAATATGGTGAGGGGTATATATTAGAGCAAGCTACAGTGATGGGTGTACGAGAACCTTATCTCTAACTATTTTTTACTGTGCATGTGTGTGTTTTATGCCTCTCATTCTCCCCCAACTGTAAAACGTTCACAGGATAAATGTTATCTGACAAGCTTTTAACTCACCAAGTTTGTTTATGCATGAATGTCATATCTCTTGCACAATATCATTGATACATGAAGCAGGCATATTTTCTGCACCTCGAGCCCAGTCGCGTATGAGACGAGCATATATAACTCTGTAACAGTTGAGCTGTCATCCGTAGCGGTGATGATTGTTTTAATCTAACCCAGCAGTGATGTTATTTAGTGTTAAGCAGACGTGGCTAGAATATTCCATTCTCCACATTGGTGTCCCTCGGTGGTCCCACAAATAGCACCCAGTGATACTATCAACAATCGCTCGTAATACATACATTGGATTGTGCAGTGATGAGATGCTACTCTTCACTAATATCATAGTTAAGCATTGCGTAGTGATGATGATGGTGATGATAGTGGCGATCTTTAACAAAATAGGCAGGTTCAAGCTTGAGATGAGAAACCCGAAGGAAGGGAAGGGCGTGGGTAATAGTGATAGCAGCTATCTCGGCTAGTAGGTACTCATGTTGTAGTGCTGCAAGTCACTACTAGGCTGTGCTCTCCTAGAATACGAGTAATAATGTTGATGTGATGATGAGAGTATAAAAACTTGGTCTTTTTTAAAAGTCGAGGTGTAACCATTGTGGAAAGGATCGACATCGTGAGGCTGTCATCCTTGATTGCTACGGTTACACGTTATATCCAAGTTGTTGTCGTCGTTGTTGCTGCAACTTGTCTAAGCACTGTTTTTCCTTCCACTTACAGCCATTTCTTTAGTGCTGCTGCTGCTGCTTCGACTCTCGTATGATATTACATTTACACATGCAACGCTATCTCCCACTCGGGGGATGAAAATCATGCGAGATACCTCTTATATGCACGACTTGCCTGCTTCTACCAGTACATGGAGGTCACAAGTTGCAAAGCAAGAGTGCTTCAGAAAAATCACGTTCTTGTTGCAAGAAGCAAATTTGAAGAAGCAGTGATCATGTGCACAGAGAAGATGAGCGGCGGAGGTGATTAATGAGGAATGAAGTGCTTTGGGACATTTCACAGAAAAAAGAGAATGCACTAACAGCACCACATTTTCTTAGGAAGGAAATTAGGCTATTGTGCTTACATTGTACTCTGCTCCAAAAACCTTCCATTCTCTCTTTTTCGCACGGCACGAGATATCACTGGGAGTAGTAATAGACCTCACAGACAATCATGATACCATTTTTTAATTAAAAGAAATAGGGTGGCGATGCGAGTTCGATATTGTGTTAGACCATCACACTACATGTAACAGCAACATGGCCTCAATATCCCGGAAGTGCAAACATGGAGGTTAAATGGTGATTTCACATGGTGTATAATAGACACAGGAGGGAAACATATGATGAAATTGCATAATGTGCATCATACAAATAGAGAGTCTCCTCAATCAACACCATCATACTTGATTGTTTGTCTAGAACATATAGCAAAACATATGGAAAATGTATGGCGATGTTAGTAAGAGAACATGCATTCTCTTCATTGCACGTCAGTTGTTAATTGTGCTGCAGCCACTGGGCAATATTTTGCATGTAAAATTATTACGTACTAAAATGTGGAATACCGTAAACAATCTGAAATTTTTTCTTTCTCACCTCACTAAGAAAGAGGTACCCATATTTGCAAAACGTTAAGGATAATACTAAAGCTACAGTGGCTTTAGCGCATGAAAACCTATATTTCCTTTTTTTACAATGAATGAGAAATTGTACGACCCGCTTCGAAAATCTTATATTACACTATGTGTCATAAATACTGCTGCGTGGTAAAGACATACCACTGCTGATTGATCGAGGGGTTGTTCTACTTTTTCGTTGCTATTCAATGTCTATTACAAAAGTATATCATATTATGTGCATAATATACTAGTGAGTGGTAGTAATCGTGACGGCAATGCTTTCCAACTCGATGGAATGGCTATTTCTTTCGTACAGCGTATATAGCATGATGTTTATAAAAACTGCTTTAAATTACATCAATAGCTCGTATAACATCATCCTAATGTACAATTTGATGAGACAATACAACGTACGACCATTCTCACCAAAACACTGGAAAATTTGTACAACCCATGTTGTTGTACAACAGAAACAGGTATTATTGGGCACACAGACAGAGGACGAACCACCGTGCATGGATCATATCTCATCAGCAGGTTGTTGGTTATCGTCGGCAGAGAAGATTATTTAATATAATAAAGTCTGCTTGTTTGAACCGGTACTTTCCTTAATCTCGTCTCTTTGATCAGTAATGTACTTGCGCTCATAAGACATACTTGAATAACGAGTTAGAAAAAGTGTGTGTTTTAGGAAAGTGGTGTAAAATAACAGGAAAAATGGGTCTCTATAAACTCTTTTGGTTCCATATGGTTACGCAAAAACACACATGTAACAAGGTTTGGGTTTCTTAAAAGAAGACTAGCGCAGAATAAGAACGATCTTTTTATTTGTCTATCCTTGTTTGCTTCGTTACCTACAATTGGCATTATATAAGTATGCTTATCATTATTACGCAATTGTCATGTACTAATTAACTGTGAAAAAATAGGCTAAGAGTAAAAGGTGCACAGACGTTTCTCGTCGTGATCAATTTTCTAAAATGTCCCCCTTTTCTTAGCAAAGACTATTGTACGTTTAGAGCATCTCCAACGGTCGTTCTAAAATTTTTCTAAAATGGAACGCCGCTATCCTAGCAGGACCATAGAATTGGCATGGTTTTTCCAACGGTCGCGCTATTCTAAAACTGGCTATTGAATTTACTGCTCTGCTCTTTCTACTTCAACCACTCATTTCACAATGTCAAGCCAAAATATTCGCAACCTAAAACAAATGTTCGATGAAGACATCGAGGAAGAACGCCAACGTCAGCGCAGAGTTGAGCGTCTTCAGAGAATCTTTGCAGCTGATGACCAAGACGACGATCAAGTGAGAAAACCCAGAAAAGGCTCTGTTCCTGGTCATCTCGTCATTAACCGCGATCGCGTTGGAGGTCATTGGCGTTTATACAATGACTATTTTGGCGACAATCCTGTTTACCCGGAGTACAAGTTCCGTACTCGTTTTCGCATGAGTCGTCGGCTTTTCGAACGGATCGTAAGCGAATTGGAGCAGAAAGATGCCTTCTTTCCGCAGAAGTACGACGCGGCTCATACGCCTGGATTGACACCGCTGCAGAAAGCGACGGCAGCAATTCGCCAACTGGCATATGGCGTATCTGCCGATGCGACCGACGAATATGTTCGCCTAGGTGCAAGCACTGCTCTTGAGTGCTTAAAGCGCTTCTGCTTGGCAATCAGCCGCATCTTTGGTGACGAATACCTGCGCTCACCAAACGAGGATGATATCAAGCGGCTTCTTGATATGGCGGAAAAACGCGGATTCCCTGGCATGCTCGGTTCCTTGGACTGCATGCATTGGGAATGGAAGAACTGTCCTGCCGGATGGAAAGGACAATATCAAGGCAAAGAGAAGAAAGCTACAGTAATCCTTGAGGCTGTAGCAGACTTCGAAACATGGATCTGGCACGCGTTCTTCGGTCTCCCGGGTACGCTGAATGACATCAATGTCTTGCAGCGTTCCCCCATCTTCGATGATCTGGCGTCTGATGTTACGTCGCCCGTCAACTTTTCTGTAAATGGCCACAACTACACCAAAGGCTATTATTTAGTTGATGGTATTTACCCGCCGTGGGCTACGTTTATGGATTCAATCACGCATCCGATTGAGAAGAAAAAAAAGGTAAATTTTAACAATGCATATGGAGAGCAGCAACTCTAACTACTTATATAGTTGTTTGCCTGTATGCAAGAAGCGTACCGTAAGGATGTCGAGCGTGCCTTTGGGATCTTGCAAAGTAGATTTGCTGTGATTCGACACCCAGCAAGACTATGGCAACCCGACGATCTGTCAATGGTTATGCGCGCATGCATAATCTTGCATAACATGATTGTTGAAGATCAGCGCTGCAATCCAGGAGAGGATGTTGCTGATGACAACGAAGCCGAAGTATTGCGAAGTGTTGGATCGGCGCCCATTTTGACAGTTCGCAGGGATCCAAACACCATGAGCGAATACTTAAATCGCTATGATGAGATCAAGGATGTTGCGGTCCACGATCAACTGAAGAACGACCTCGTTGAGCATTTGTGGCAGCACCAAGGCAATATGATCTAGTAAAACACAAAAGATATTTTTTATTTATTGTTTTCTATTACTCGTCAACTTCGTCGTCGGTAGTCTGTTGAACTTCTACGTCCTGGACAATGGCTTTTGCGATTCTGGCCTTTGCATTGGCCAAAGCCTCGCCTTTTCTCAGCGTCCAATACTCGAGTTCAGCTCCTGAGTATCTGTCGAGCTGTTCTCGCATCACTTCATCGTCGTTCATTTTCTCCTGGAGCTCGATGCGCCTGCGGCTGTTCTGGACATGCTCCTCTTCAGCCTTCGCCAATCGAGCGCGATCATCGTCCAATTTACGCTTGCGCGTTCCATCCTCCTTCTCTTGCTCCTTGGCTTTCTTGCGACCGATTGGGCGCTTCACATACTCAGGTGCGCTTTGATTTGTCACATTGACATACTTGTTACTGAACTTTGGTTGCTCATGAAGCTCATTGTAACAGTGTTGAAACTTCCAAGCAGATTTCGCAGCTTTCTTATACAGCGTTACTGCGTAGTCTTTCTTCACTCCCATATATTCATCAGTACTGGTATCGTATCGTTTATGAAAACTAACATCGCCTAACCTCATTTTCTTCGTTGTTTCCGCTTTTATTTCGCGCAAGAGCTTTTGCAAGACAACCGCAGTATCTAGACACCTCTCTTTGGATGGTACCCCAGCGGCCCGAGAGGGCTCCCTGGCCAGTTCGTACATCCTTATCTCCCCCTCTTTGAAGAAAATCTTTGTAGATAGTCTCCCACAATATTTGGAGGGGAACATCGGTGCCCTTTGACGAACGAGTGGAGGTGGCAAGCCAGGATTGACACAACCACACATCCTCTTCATTGCTCCAGCTCGGACCGCGATTGCCAGCTTTTGCTGCTGCTGCTGTCGACGATTCTGCGACAACTTCGGGAACGGTGGTCGATTCGACACGAGATTCGACATTAGTGATGGGGATCGGGGCAGAAGAACTGGAAGACATTGTTGTTGGAAAAGGAAGTGATTTATAAAGAAGAGAGAGCTTTATTTTACTGCGTACAACAACGCGATTTTATTTTAGAAAACTTGCCCTAATTTTGGGACGCCTATTCTAAAAAATTTGACGCTTTTCTAAAATAGAATAGAAATAGGACGACCGTTGGAACTCGAAATTTTCTATTTCGGAATCCTAAAATAGAATTTAGAACGACCGTTGGAGATGCTCTTACTAAAGTAGATGTGCTATTATACATTTAGATATTCGGTAAAACGAAAGTGAGCGTGTGATCTATAGTAAAAAAAACTAATACAGTGTTGCAATCACACTATCTGAATAAGTACATTTGCAGACAAGAACAACAACAAATATTGATGATACACACCACGTTTTTACCCCGAGAAAATGTCTCATATATAAAGCTATGATACCTAATAAGAAAAGCATGAATTGAACATCTCGTGGGTGGATAAATGATGATGCTAATGGATCAAGAAGAGCTCATTTGGTGTTCAATCACTTGTCAGATGACTGCAGAAGATTATTATACTCAATGAGAACCATATACGTTAGGTTTTGTATAGCAGCAGTGCAGCATACAAAGGTACTAGTATTAGTGAGTAGAGCAGTTTTAGCAAAAGTTGTATACTTATGTATGGGTATCTATACTACATCATTCTGTTGGATTTGTAGGATGCATATGCAGTGTTCTGGATAGTCGGCTGAACGCCACTTACTTGTTCAATGGGTATAATAGTAAGTACATAACGTGTTTGTTCAAATGAAAGAAATTTTAGGCAAGGATAATCGGTTGAAAATAAGAATCTAGGCTAAGGAAACAAAATACTTGCGCTCCCTCAGAATGCATTCGTTAGCGTGTCGTCATGTTGCAGCGTACCATGTCATGGCAACTATTCGTAGCACACAACACGATCTTCAAATCATGTAAGCTTCGGAAATACAGGGTACGTTAACTGCATTAATGCTGTTTAGTGTTCATTAAATAAAAGAAAAGGTTAAAACAAATATACACAAATAGGAGAGTCGATTGTCAACGACTTTTACAATGGTCGCCACGAAAATACGGAGTTAGGAGTAACGGTGCTTTGGCAGATGATGCTGTTAAAACTATTGTTCATTATATTAGCAACGTCAACAGTCATCATGGCAGTGATATGTGGCATATGTACTGCGGCTGCAAAAGAGTCATGCTATACATTAAAGTTTAATATGGGCATTACATATAATTTGTATCTCTGTTGTCATGATAAAAAGGCGACCATGAGCTTAATCATATTGCCCCACTAATACTTTGCGTTCAACGGACAGCCAGATTAATATATGCAATGCATAGCTAATAAATAAATTGAACGACCCTTGACTCACTTTACTTCCTACACCACGTGCTCCTGATGACCCTGGCTGGGTCGAAGGGCGGGTCTTCACTTTGTTCAAAAGCCTAAACTGCAACTTCTGGAATAGGTATTGCTTACATACTATTGAAATTATCAAGTGAGTTTAGCTTCATATCGTGGTGTGGTGCTAATAGCTGTCGCTGCAAAGACTATGATCAGCAGGTATACAGTGTATAGTACATGCGTATTAGCTAGAATCTAAATATACCGCCATATCGCATACATAGTACATACAACACTAAGAGTATCTTCTATCATTGACAAAAGATACGCGTATTTTTATGAGTCTACATAATCCATTTCCATAACATAAGTCTGATATTAACTACTACATATCATCAGGACGTACACATAATATGTACATCATGCTTATGTGGCGCTCAAGGTGTGCATATAGAAAGGGCGAGAAGAAGAGTGCTGCTGCTATGTCTGGTCGCGAAATCAGCAAATTGTTAATTGTCTTAACACGGCAGATGACCACACTGGACAGAACAGGCAGGGCTTCTTTCGCGCGATATTCCGCTCCTTCAAAGAGACTCCTGTCGTAAGGTTGTTGTATACCATACAAAGCCTTACACCGGCAGTCTATTCTCATACCGTTGACGACCTGCTATGCTACTGCTTTCCATCTTGCATTCTTCCCTTCGATCATTCACCAAGAATGCTGGCTCACGCTCATACTCTCAGGAATGCTACTGGCCAGCCTCTTTTCCATCAATTACTGTACTACACTAGCAATGATCCTAAAATTTAATATGACATATAGCACGTTATTCTCTAAGACATGTAGCCTTTCTTACTGGTGATTTATGCATAGTAGTAGCGAAAAGGACGTTTTTTCAAATCATCAGCAGCGAGCCTTTTGGAATGAAATGAAATCTATAACGCTTACATCACCGCCTAGCTACATCCATTGCACCCGGCAGAAACTCAACTCAGGCGCATTTTACATAAATTTACTGTTCATATCATATGAAGCTTTATTTGGGTGTCCTATTGCTGGTGTAGAATGATAAGAAAACAATGAAGGTCTTTCCGTATGCTGGCTCTATAGAGCATTTGAGCGTGTACTGTAGGTGTGGCACAAGCAGAACAATCAGTATCAACCAGAATCCTTTTTTGGAGGTTGTGCGCTTGCAAATGTCAGTCGATCCGCACCGCTCTTGTTTAGACCTTTTGGATTTCGTATTTCAACCTGTATTACGATGAGGGCTATCGTAGTCAAGCGTTACACAGCTCGATACACTAGCACGGTCGCCACTTGAGAGGAATTATCAGCAGAAGCACCGTGATATACTACATATGTTAGTTTTTACCACAGATAGTCGTCTAAGCTACCGGTAATTAAGCTACCGAAATAAAAACGCTTTCTACTACTTTATGTCATGGTATGATATTGCACTCCACATTTTGCTCGTATTTAATACGACTTGATTATATCAAGAGCAATAACACCGTATCTATGATATACACCAAAAGTACCAGGTAGATAACTGATAAAGAAGGGGAATACTACTACAATATCTATGATACCGCAAATACATTTGAATTTTTTTTTCTGTTGAGCTTGTCATGGTTCCGTTCTTCAATTTCGTCCTCCTTGCTTGTGTTGGTCAGTTAGACCCAGCAAAGAAAACACATGTGTTGCATTGAAAATGAAGAAGCATTTTCCCTACGTAAGTAACAAAGCTATTGTGTCACATAGCCCGAGATATGTTCTTATTAGCTGACGTACGGTTGTTTAACCATAAAAAATGGCGTTTCCAAGCTCCTCTCTTCCCTGCTCGTCTAATTACGCTTTTTTAATCTGCGACTAACGCTGAACAATCTCGCGAGTTGCCAAAGCCCATAAAAAAAAGCCCAAAACCCTATTAAAATACTACGGGCGATGACAACAATAGCAACGACAATAAATTTACGCGGGTCGGGTTTTACAAAATTGAGAGTAAAACAGTATTAGGATTAGTGTTGTTGCGTATATTGGTCAATTGACAACCACCATGACAGTTGCCGAAAATGGGCAGTGACAAATCTGAGTAACGTTGCAAGATCAGCATTTTGTGATACTTAGAGAATTATGTATGCGAAAGCGCTTCCATTCCGCTTGCTTTCTCTCACTTGGCCTTGTTCTAAAGCACATGAGCTGGTTGTATGATTTGAAGATAAGAAACTATAAAAGTAGATGGATACTTTAAAGTACAGCCGTTCATAACAGATGGAAGAAGCTCCAAACGCGCGTAGATATACGCGTAAACGTGTGCGCAAACGGCAGAGAAAAAGAGAGAATGACTAAAAAAAGAACCTAGTACCAGTCAAAACTTTGATTTTTTTTTTCTACATCAACCAATGACCTAACTCATTATCTTTAGGGATTGCACAACAACGGCCTTTGCTTCTGTGTCTGTGTGGTAGTCGTATATGAAAGCAATGTCATGGAAAGGACCGTTGTTCTCGAAAGCGATCTTGTACGCCCTCTTCTATTAAAAGAACTTAATGCCGACCTGCTGCTTGCGCGTTTATTCATTTGGCGGGACAAAAAACGTCTGTGCTTTTTACCATATGCGACAACGTACCTCGGTTCTGGGGCAAGCTATCGTCCACGAGGTGGACGAATAAGAATCGTACGACTGAGAGCCAACAACAGGTTTTATAGTAATAATAAACGGCTTTCAAACTTGTCATAGTAGCCGTTCTATCACACACACATTCTCTCTCATTATACTGTGTTCTCTCTCTCTGGAGTATTGTTACTCCAATCTTCACTCTCTCTCTCCTTCTCTCTTACCTATCAACATACTCCCCCCAAAAAACCTCTTTGCTGACCTACCATTACGTATGCTTCATGAATGGCCAATTACCGCTTTTGGACAGCAAGACGTATCCGTACCCATTATGCGAGAAGGCCGTGGTAAAGGACTTTAATATAAAAAGGACCAAGGGGAAAAACCGACAAACTGGGATAAAGGGGGACCTGTTTGACATTACTGTTGTAATCTTCTTCATATAACTTGTTGCTTATATTAAACGCTCTATTTTCTGTTTTCAATATCACTCCCCAAATGTGATATAAGGCCAACGAAAAACAGGACGACAACGACAACGACAACCGCCACCATCACCATCACCATCGACAGTAGAAGAAGAAGAAAACAATGACAGATACAACAGCAACATCTACTACCATTACTACTCCTACTACTACTACTACAACTACTACCACCACCCGACCATTGTCAGCAACACTGGTGGTCCAGGTAGATCCCTGTCGTCGTACTTACACCAGTGACGATAATTATGCAAATATGCCAGCCGTATGTGAATGCGGTCGTACACTGATGGCTGGATGGCAATGCAACTTTTGTCGCAAAAACTGTCTTTATTGCCACCGCGCGCTTACAACCGATCCTCAAGATTACTGCGATCGGTGTTTCTGTCTTTGTAACGTGCATGGCCTTTACCATCATTACAATGTCAAGACCGGTTACCGACTTGTTCAGTGTCCTTCCTGTCAACAACAACAACAACAACAACAACAACAACAATCCCGATAAATTTCTGTAACCTTAACACGCACCCCAACATCTTTCTTACATACCTCTCCTTTGAACTGTACCTATTTATTATATATGCATGTGTTTTTTAGCCTTTGTTTTGTTCATTCGTTCGTATTGCTCTTTTACATCAATTTCATTGTTCATTGTTCCTCATTCTCGTTCGTCAACTTCCTTTTTCTTTTCCTATCTGTTTTTCTTCATATCTTGTTATTACAGTATTTACAAATATAACTCAAATCAGAATATTAAAAGCCAGTAAAACCATGCACTGTTGTGAATTTGTTAAAAATTACCCTAGAGGGAGAAAAGAATTATATGCAGAAGCGTTATGTACACTAAGCGTAATATTAAAGAGCGAGCTAGGCCAATATGTTGTGTGTGTAGAGGATGGAACGGGACGGAGGAGTTTAAGAGAAAGGGTATGTGTTTAGTTTCGTTGATTCAACTTGGCTTCAAGAGCAGTTATACGCTCCATTAATGGTTTGGCAGTCTGATCAGCAGTGTCCTTGACCAACGCCTGGATCGCCTGCATCATGGCTGGTGAGATGATCCGAGGCACCTGGCTATTGCTTGTCAGGTCAATCGGCACAGCCTGCGCTGCCCGCACTGGGTCCACCAGATGCGCAATGAACTCCTCATGGCTACGCAAGATCAGCTCGATATTTGCCATGATTTCCTGCAACCGTGTCGGGAATTTTGGATTGAGCACCGTCGTTCGGAATCCGTCAAGGTATTCCGTCAAACTTGTCTGCTTTTCTTCCAAAGTCTTGATCTTATCATACAGTTCTGCGTTCTGGGCAGCAACATCGTCAGCTTCGCCGTCATCCCTACTTGCTTCTAAACGTCGTCGCTTCATTTGTCTGTCCGTGTCGGCGACATCTTGATCACTGTTGGCTGTCTTTCGTCGCTGTTGCTGTTGTTCCTGCTGGGAATCGCCGAGTCGTGCAAGCTGGGCTTCGTCAACCTGATACCAGCTCTCGGCCATTTCCAGCTGACTGTTTGTCAGGGCAAGATCCCGCGCAATGTCTTGTACACTTCTGCTGACAGCCGCCAAATGGGTTTGTTGTTGTTCTGGTTGTGATGCCTTATCCGTAATGTGTTCCAGTTGCTTTTGGATTGAATCGATCTTGCGATTAAGCTGTCCCAAGTCATTCCGCAAGTGTTGTACAACGCTCATGTCCACCTTTGACGCTGCTGCTGTTGCTGCCGCTGCTATCATTGTATTATTTGATGCCGCATTTTTACTGATCTTGCCTTCCATCTCCTTGATCTTAGACCCCAGCATGATCCACTCATCCAATCCATTCAACTGTTTTCGTAACTCGTCCTTGTTGTTTGCAAACTTTTGAATTTCGGATCGCACCAGTTCTGCATGTTTTGCTTGGGTATCTTTTGGTGATGCTTCTGTCGAGGATTGTTGTTGTTGTTGCTTTTGTACCAGGTTATGGTTTTGTTCGATCAACTGCAAGACTGAAGTTTTGATGTCCTCTAAATCGTCCGGTCGAAACTGCTTCCTGACAAGTTCACCAACATCTTTTGCCACTTCAGCACGCAGTTCGTTTTTGTACTTTGCACTTGAAAGTCCATGAAACCTGTCACGAAGTTCGCTGAATGCCTGTTTGTTCTGTCCCCGCAGCGTCTCGATTTGATCATTGACGAGCCTTGTGAGCTCTGTTCGCGTCTCTCTGCATATGTCTGAGATCTGCTTGTTTCCGCTTTCAATATTCAGTTTGGTACGATCTAATTTAGAGATCTCTTCGTTGATTTCGTTTTGGACTTTCTTGATATGATTGTCAACTTCTAGAAGGCCCTTGCGCATGTCATTCTCGAGACTTCGGTCGCAATCGTTTGCGGATCGTTTGCAGATGTCGCGGATTGCATCCTGGAGCCACTTTACCATAGATTGCTCGACAATTTTTTGTCTAACAAACAACCTTTCGTTAGAAATCTCAAACTGTGTCGAAGAGGCCTTATCACTTACTTGCTTTCCGCAACCTTGATCTGTTCATCAAGCTTTCTAATTTCACCAGCTATGTTTTAATGAAAAACGAACAAACACTTTTTAGACATTGGTGAAAAAAGTGAGGTCGACACCTGATCTTTTTAAACATACATAGTTTGTCAAAGCTTTCATTCGCTGGCAAGACAGACGTGGGTGTTGATAATGAATGCAGAATGCCTTCTAGTGTCTTTTTCTTTTCTGTTTTCGCAACGATGTCTTTATGATAATTGGCAACAGCGTGCAAGGATCTATTTTCGACGTCAATGAATCAGCTCGTCTCCTTTTTGTTGACATGAGATCGTAAAAAACGATAGCTGGTGGTAGTAATGGTTTTTTTTTGGTATTTTACCGAATCGCATTTCCAATTCGATTTTCGCTACTCGTGCTCGAGCTGGAACCTGAGCCTGACATTGTTAGTGTAGTCGATTTATTATTAAAAATCCAAAAGAAAACAGAGAAAGCGAGCGCTTGGTAAACTCGCGCTCACGCGTTTTGAAAATTTCTGCTTTTGGTTCCAGCATAAGAATCAAATGTTGCTGCTGGCGCTGTAAGCATGACAAGGAACTAATCTTGCTTGGACTATCGTTGTCACGAACAGAACAATAGTGCACAAGCCGAAAGCTAGAAAGCAAATGCGCAAAGTGAAAAGCATATGTGTTTGTAGATAACCGAAATGCACTGCTAAATTAAATCAGTAATTATCTGTAGTCGTCAGTCGTACAATGTGATGGAACATGTAACTGAGGCTAGGGCTCATTACCAGCAAGAAAAGAGTGTGGGCAATTTGGACAGCGCAAGAGCGACCTAGAATACATGGGCTGATACAGCAAGCAACTTTCATTGCATAATCCGCACGCTCTCCTTTTTCCTTTTCAGCCGCAGTGTCTACTGATTATGTTATATGTTTGGAACAAAGAATGTTTGTGGTGTCGTTGAAGATATAAATGCATTCAATGCTACACCAATAAAAGAAGTATAAATATGCGGCAGTTGGTGTGTACATGCAGCCACAGCCTGTGTTCCACTTGTAGAAAACTGGTCCCTTTTTCTCATCGAATCGTTGAGCATTCCTTGCTGATGATCCGTATTACTTTGTCGAACTATCCATGTCTTTTAGGTTGAATTAAAAAGATAAGGCTCGTGGGGTTTGAAGGTATGGGGAGATAATCAGGAGGAAGAGGAGGTTGATAGTGTGAACAGACTGTTATTGCTGCCTTCGGATCCCCTTGCTCTTCTGTGTGCCATGTAATATCACATATCTTAAGTATGTGCCTTTACTTTAAATTAGGCCATTCAAATTGAAAACCAAAATTGCCCCACTTCCTTTAAAGGAAGAACGCTCGTGTTCTGAGACCTTTCTTAAAAAAACACACAGCAATTACTGCAACCCATTGTATAACATATCCATTCCTTTCTCTCTCTCTCTCTCCCTCGGATCCTCACTCTCGTTTCCTTCCTTCCTTCCTTCTTTCTTTCTTTCTCGCTCGATCCGACGCCTATTCTTTGCCTTCTTCTGTTTTACTAGAATCCTACGGCTGAAATAAAAAACATAAGCACTGTTGCTGGCAACAAACAACTCAATGACGGTGAATTCAACATCTGCACTTGTTGTCGAATGGTCTCATGCAGTGCAACAAGTCGACCTTTACCGGGTCCAACAGCTTCTCGACACGAATCCTGATCTGCTATGGACACCGCTAACTTGGGATCCCGAACGGGACGCATCGCATGTAATCACCCAACTCGTTGTCGTTCAGAATCTCGGCCCATCGCTTGAGAATCTATGTGCCATTCCGTATACGCTTATTCAGTATTGTGAACCAAGCCCTGGAGAAGTTCCCTCGGTCGCTCAGGTACAAACTGAAGATCTTTTGTACTTTTTAATTGATGTAAGTAACTTATCTCTATAGTGCATTCTCCCCGTATTTTTATGTATAAATGCACGCGTCGTGTCCATTAGCACACGATAGCAGGCTCATACATACTGAAAATCGGTTACATTTCCTGATTTGTTGATGATAGCAATCAAGTATCCATGATTTCAATCGCTGCATGTGGGGGAACTGCAAAAACACAACACTGCACCTCGTTAGTTTCCTCGGTCATACACAAGTTGCACGACGCTTAGTTGTCGATAAAGGTGTACCCATGGACATACCTAACGATTTCGGTTGCATTCCGCGCGATGTGGCGCAAATCGACACCATGGTTCATCTTTTGGGCGGATCGAACCATCAGCAACAACAACAGCGTGATGAAAAAAAACAGCAGCGACATATGTTAAACGACGAAAAGGCGAAACCAAAATATGCTTCAGCCGATCGTTTTAAACAGCTCAAGGAGTTGGCTGAAACAAGTGCAAGCAAGAAAAATGCAAACAATTCGACGCGTCAAGCCGAAGGTCGGTACTTCCGTGCAGGCCATGTTGCTGAGAGCAAAAAGAAAGTATTGAACGACGAGGAGGCCGAATTGGAAAAGCAGCGTGCTCGAAGGAGGGCAGAAGTAGCACAATTAGCGAAACGATCCGCAGTCAAGAGCAATCCTTTGTTTCGAAAATTCGAGCAACAGCAAGGCGTCAGCAAACCCCGTCGAGCATTTGTTGTCAAGGACCAACAGCAACAGCAGCAAAGCGGCGGCGGGAACAATGGCGCTGATTCCTCGGCAACTACTATAACTAGTAGTACCGACACAGTTACAGCAGAACAAAGCCCCGCCGCTGATATGCAGAGACAGCCATCACAGGATGCTGATTCAACGGTGGCTTTGGAAGAAGAATTCGAAGAAGGAGACGAAACATCAGCGAGGCCGAAACGAAACTCCAAAGTGATTTCTTCTTTAAGGAACAAGACGTATGTTTCCGCAAGTGTGTTTCGACAAGGCGATGATACGTCACCGGGAGCTCGGATCAAACCATCACCGTCCGTATCATCCTGCTCCATGGGAAGAGCGAGCAGCAGCGATATGAGTACAGATGTTGATATTAAAATCAAAGAAACCAAGGATACCATCGTGATCCCAGAACCAGTCTCGCCGGTACAAGATCGTCGATCACTGACTATCAATGAAATACAGGTCACACAAGAACTGGAAGCAGAAAACTCGGATCGACGGCGACTTAGTGGCAGCCAGAAGGCCCATTGGTCTATCGCCTTGAACTCCTGGTCCTCAGTATTGGATGGTACGATTGAACGGAATGAGCCAGCAGCTTCTGAGACTTCCTTTGGCTCTGATTATCATGATAGCGACGATGGCGATGAATGGTTTGATAGTCAAGAAGACCATATCCAACATGTCCGAACCAAAAAATCCAAAGCAAGTATAAAATCAACCGCATCTGTTACCAAAGCAACCAACAACGCGTCTGTCCAGATGCCAAAAGCATATTATATCGGCAGTCTTCCCGACTTACCGTCAGAATCAACAGACGATCAGCTTGTAACAACTGACGCTAATCGTCAACAAGAACAAGAACAACAACAAAGATCTGCCTCTCCTCCGGCAGCATCGGCAGTAAAACACCACGACGATGTTGGCAGCACAGCAGTGCGAATTATATCACGAAGCCGAACTAATACCGACGCATCATCTTCACCAAGCGTGCTGACTGACAACAGCAGCACTAGCACTAGCACCAGCAGTTCCTCATCATCCTCTTCACCATCTACCGTTTCCCCTTCATCACCTGTCATCATGCCACCACTCGCCGTTATTCCAGAAAAGAATAGTAAAAATGACAATTCGCTATTGTTTGACAACAACACCAGTGACGATGGTAACGATCATAGCAATGATTTCAAGCCGAACTACGGCAGCGTTTCTGTTCGCTCCACCTCACGATACGTCCGACGCCTGTCGCAAGCACAAAATGCATATCTTAAGCAACAGCAACAGCAACAACAATTAGACCGGGAACGTAAAGATAGTGAAACAGTCACTTCCTTGCTACATCATAACAGCAGCTCACAACAGTTCAAGATTAAACGTGTACCTGTCAAACTTTCTCCATCACAGCAGCAACAACAACAACAACAACAGAAACAACAAGAGCGACAACCACCGCCAACAGGAAGTATAAGCGCCGTTAAAAAATTCCCGAGTCTTCAAGACTTACAATCCTCCTTACCAGTACACATAATGCAACGACAGCCTTCCTCTCGATACGGAAAGCTTTACTTTCGCGTTAGCAGTATTAGCAACGTTCTGCTACCTTTACCACGCGAACCTACCTATGTGCGCTGTGTTGTGAGCGATGATCGTTACGAGTACATGTCGCGATACGAAGTGCTGGGCCAATATGTCAAATTTGATTATGAATGCATTATGGATACATACCCAGATATGATCATCACTATATCACTCCATATCAGGCCCGATTATCATGTCCGTAACAAGATTCCGATCACTCGTCTATTTTCTACCTCGCGCAACCGTGGTAGAAAGGGTTCTTTGTCAGGCTATATTTTCCAAGAAGATGGATCCATTGGTCGTGCTCGCTTTGCCTTGCCTCATATGATCGATAGCTGCTACGAACGTCCTTACGCTACCCAATTCGATTGTTTCAATGCATGGTCTGCTCGGTATCATCATCACCATCATCATCACCATAAGTCACAAAAAAACCGTGGCAGAGAAGATGATCTTGAAGGGCTTAAAGTGATTGGTAATTTGGAGGTGGAAATGTTGTACTTGCCAGTATCGGATCCATCAGCGGTAAGGGATTTCCAAGATACAGCACATTTCTATACATACAAAAACTGCAGACTAATTGTTGTTGTTTTTAAGGTTGTTCCACGGAATCTGCGGGATTGTGATATGGCGATCAAAGTGCAACAATGGAACGAGACATTCTGGAACACGGAGCAATTATCCAACACGACCATCTCGGCATCTTCCCCTACCTCTCCATCTACTGCTACTAGCAACTCACAGCACTTCAATTCTTCAATTCTGAGAAGCTAGAAAAAATCCCAAACCCACATCCACACCCACATATATCGTTCTACTCCATATTCTATTTTCAATTTAGTATTCTCTCCATTTCCTGCAATCTTTGTTACGATAACGGTACTCATGGCTCCAGCCCGTACTTCCACTAGCTCCATCATCCTTCTCTTTTTTGTAAACCTTCCATCTTTTCTCTTAGTATATACGCTTCATTCTCTTCCATTCATATTCCCACCCGCCATAATCTTGACATGTCATTATATCTTCTTTGCATAACAACGATCAGATAGTTTGCGCTCTGATCCAGTGTATTTATCAATAGTTTGCGATGGCTGTATTTGTTGCTAACAGCTTGAACCTTGATCATGAGTATTTGAGCTTGAATAGATCATTTCATTACAAGTTCGTCGTCTAGCGAACTCAATGATTGGGTTTGAAAGAGTTTGTATCTACATATCATAGCACAGAAAAAGATAAGGAAATCATATAAAAAGGATTAATGATGATTAGGAGATACGGATATGTAGTAAATTACGCATTTGCCATATAATCAAAAAATTCTTATGTTGCTTGTTTCAAATGAAGGTGCTCGTACACCACATATGCCGCGGTCAGGGTGGAAAGGGGTGATTCTAAAGTGACATCATTTTTTTTGGTAAGCCTCGTTGTGCGTTATATACACTTTCGCCAATCCGCTACAATGTGAGACACTGTCTATACTGTAATATGCAGAAGCCGAAGAGTTTATAAAATGAGGTCCGACAGGAATACATCAGACATAGTCGACAAGGGAATGACTTTGCTGATTGTGCTGTTGTCAGCCTTTCTAAGAGCCTTTTGCACCGGAACGATGAAGTCATTATCATGGACTAGTTTTCGACCAAGCATTGATATTTTATTCTCATGATGGCCCTTTAAGATTCACATTTTTCAACGAGAATGCAAGGGCAGCTGTACATATTAAGCATACGATGATCAAAAGAGAAGCTTTCTGTAAAGCAGTGCTCAGGCTTTCTGCTACAATCTGCTGTATGTCAGGAGAAAGTGTGTCAACTTTTCGAATCGAGGTTCTAATAAACTCGGCAATCTTTCAGGAGGAAGACGAGCACATATTGTTATTAGTATTATTAAGTTTCGTATCCCGTGAAGAGTAAGAAGCGATCTTTTATGATATTTTCTACATTGCATTGGCAGTAGAATTGCACAGTACGAGTAATTACATTCTTACCTCTGCTGCATCCGGTCCCTGGATTCGATCTGTCAGCAGGTCTTTCAAGATACTCTGACTGATGCTGGATGCGAGAGCGACGCCCACTGTATACCCAATGTTGCGAAACAACATATACATTGTCATTGCAGGAGCAACCACTGTATTATAGCATATGATGAAAGAATGAGAAAGGTTTTCATCATAGTAAAGATGCAAGCAACACTACTAAACTTACTTTCGTCCGGCATTGTACTGGTCACGGCAACAAGCCAACCAACCGTTATGATACCCTGGGTAATGCCTTCCCAAACAAGATCCAGTGTTCCAACTGCAAGTGGGAGTGTGTTGCCCATCCAATAATAAAAAAGGATTACTGATCCAGTGTACATTATGCTGGTAGAAAACAGCAGCCAATAGAAACGTTTTGTGTAATGCATGCAGCGACCAGCAATGACGCATCCTATGGGCACAGAAAGTGATTCAAATAGAAGCCAACAACCAGCTTTCGTAGTGCTAAATTTCAGAACACCCTTCAAATTATAAAATCCGTTCAGAGATTGACTTCATATGTTTTGCTCAGTTGAAAACCCTTTGTATTACCATTAAAAATTGTGGTATGACAAAGCAGACCACACAAGTCTTCTTTTTCTTGCACCATATCATATTTGAATATGCTTACCGTTAATGCAGATGTAACATAGGACAAATAGGCGCTGACCTTTTCCTTAGGTACAACGTCGTTGATAATGATGTTTGCAAGTGTCAAAACTGTAGTGCCTCCAAAACCTGCGACTACTCGAAAAATAATGACTTGCCAAAAGCTTTACGAAAAGCCACAGCCTATTGAACCAAGCAGAAATAAAAGATTGATGCAGATCATCACAGGCTTGCGACCAAATACATCGGAAAGCCCACCAACTGTAAAGTGTTATCAATCAGAACAGCGGAAAACATCTTTACGTATCAGGTTACTGCTTCATGGTACCAAAACAACAACATACCTGATGCACTGGTCGTGAGAGAAGCAAGGCAATATGAGGTATGTAACCAAGGCGAAAGATTTGCACTAATTACGGAGGATACGCTTTTGGATACGCTTTTTTCAAAATGGATACGCTTTTGGATACGCTTTTTTCAAATGGATACGCTTTTGGATACGCTTTTTTCAAAATGGATACGCTTTTGGATACGCTTTTTTCAAATGGATACGCTTTTGGATACGCTTTTTTCAAAATGGATACGCTTTTTTGAAAATGGATACGCTTTTGGATACGCTTTTTTGAAAATGGATACGCTTTTGGATACGCTTTTTTCAAATGGATACGCTTTTGGATACGCTTTTTTCAAAATGGATACGCTTTTTTGAAAATGGATACGCTTTTGGATACGCTTTTTTGAAAATGGATACGCTTTTGGATACGCTTTTGGATACGCTTTTTTCAAAATGGATACGCTTTTGGATACGCTTTTTTCAAATGGATACGCTTTTTTCAAATGGATACGCTTTTTTCAAAATGGATACGCTTTTGGATACGCTTTTTTCAAAATGGATACGCTTTTGGATGGTATATCAAAAAAGCATCCATGTAATACTGCACTCGATAGCACATGTCATTGAAAGACTTCAAATCTTACTATGGTACATACCTCTGAAATTCTGTTCCAACTTGTGTCATGATTGTAAAGATTATAGACATATCCATGGCCGCAAGGAAGGCGCAGTGCACAGACTTTAGGTATTACATAAAAGGTACAAAGATTAGTACATGATTAAAAAGACGCTATAAAACTGCACTCATTTTTTCCCACGTACCATAGAGTTAATATAGCTAGTTTTAACTTTTCACCACATATTTTCTTATAGCCCTCCGTAGGTAGTCCTCTGTTATTATTTGCTGGTGATAAGGCTGTTTGACGATGAAGATTCTTGTATAGATCTTCGGTTACGTTTCGACCATTTCATTATCTTTGGTGACATCAATGAAAATTTTATCGTTCGGCGAAATTTGGCTTCTATTTTCCTCTGTCAACGAATACGATACTTAGCGAGATGAAAAACATGCAGGATAGGCACTTCAATATTAGTACATTGCCGTCACAACACAGGATATAACGGAAATAGCTCTATATAACTGCCGTACCTTCATACTCTCTATAGCCCATCGTATAATATTGCTTTTTACTTTGGTCGGTTGTATTATGTATTATCCACACCGCCCTTGCATGAAAGAATTGGAAAAAGAAAATTACGCTCCTCCGGAACTTCTACATCTTTTATTCTTATAAGCGACGGTAGTTGCATTTTGCAGATATCATAGATATGCATGCAACTCCTTTTTGGCGAGTATCATGCAGATCTGCATACATAGTTTTTGTTCGACAAAATGTCTCCAGACACAAGTTTTCTCCATTTAAAAGCACCACATTTACTGCGTTATCGTTAAATGATGGAATTTATTTTACTACTATAAACTTTGTGTATGTGGTTACCATGATGGTGGTTGCATCGGCATTGTCTGTGTGTATGTTGACACATTTTACCTGCTATACGATATGTTGCCGTTTACAATATCATGTACTATGGTCAGTTCGGACTCAAGGTACGGATCATGGAGCACAGGAACATAATGATCTTATCGTGCATATTTTCAAAATTCAGTAATGTACATAAAAGAATCTTAAGGGAACTCTATCATTATGATGAAATGTACTTCAGGCACTTAGTCATGCCCTCACTGATGATACACACTGGGTGGTAATGCTTAAAATTATACCCAGCTTATTCTGGAGTCCATCCCACATAAGTGGAACATTTGAAGAACAACTCACTTGACACCACGCCAGTGGCAAATATAATCATGTCAACCGCACAGATGACATTTCATTGAATGTACCTACTTTATACACCATATGCTACATAAATAGGACTCCAGCTAATTTGTATAGATCATGCAGAAATTTAGATATATACCTGCAAAATCCATTTAGCAAAGCTCTTGTCACTTTATAAATGGAAAATCTTGGAAAGTAAGCTATCAAGACCAATTTCTCACTACTATTACAACAGCCACAGAATGATTTAATCAACTAATTAACGACCATGTTGTCCCATCTGCAAGTTGCAGCTAGGATTAGTGTCAAATTGACCGTTTCATAGTAGTGTGATCTCACTATAGCACAACTTTTACCAGACGCTCGATGTCCGGTATACCTTACATGATTGATTCCTAAACAATAGGCCCAATCCTACTTCAGTTTCTCACGATATAAATAATACGTTTTTACTGCTTTCTCAGAATAACAGTAAGTGCCTTTATATATGACGCTACAATCATACACTTGGCACTGCTTTGATCAAGCTGAAAAATCCACGAAAACTGTTGCGCGAAACGATGTTATGCAACCATCGGAAACAATTAAGTTCGAAAACGTCTTGCACGATACGATGCATCCCAAATCATAGGGTCAAAAAAGCGATCCCATGCACATCGCCGTCCGATATCAAATGGTAGAAATAAGGATGCACTGACTGCTTTCTCACCCCCTCAAGGGTTGCCGCTGTGGTGCGCGACAAGCCAGTCGCCGCCACTTCCTAGACTGTCAGGTGGCTGGGCCTGTAATTCAACGCATGCAGGAAGCCTTTTCGGCACCAATATTATAGGATTAGCACCCCATCGACGCCATTATGAGCAGCTCAAGCAGCCTACGGTTTGGACATTGGAGCACGACCTTACTGCTGCTCGTAAACACATTAAGAGATATCGACATTTGCAGCCATCTCGGCGCAGACGTCGACACTGATTTAATTTACGGCTGGTCCTTAACCAGCTTTCATTATTGCCAGCATAACTAGGTAGCTAGCACCTCTACGCACTTACCTTCTCTTCTCCTATACATTACCTGTTGTCCCTGCCAAACTCACTGTATATATTCCCCTCCCCTTTTTTCTCTTTGTTATGTAATATCTGCGTCTTTTCTGCGCTCGCTTCGTTTTCCATTTAAACAATCGGATTTTTTCTTCCACTGGTGATTTTCCCGCTTGTTTCACTCTGCCCTTATATTTCCTTATATCATATCTACTTTACCATTGGAAAACGATGACCGGCAAACTGCCTAAAGGATGATGTTGTCACTAACGTTATCCTCGTCGAAAATGAATCTAAAATATTGTTTGAGTTGCAAAAAGCGAGGGATGACTGCAGTCGCGTATAGCGCAGCAGTACAGATACGTCGTACAACACGAGGATCAGTTTTGACAGTTTATATTACCAGAAATAGAGCGTACATCCGCATTCAGAAGCATTTAAAGGAATGTAAAGGCGCTTTAAGGCTCTTTGCATGTGGAGATGTGTATGATAGCAAGTTTCGAAACGGAAATATTTTCATGACAGCTGGGCTGTGTGACGTAATTTATTTTGCAACTAACGCCGAGGTTGCAAGTCATCCTTAACGTTTGTCCCCAACTGAAGAGGTGGTCTATCCATTTCTTTGTTATACGGTCGAGTATACTAATCAGCGGTGAATCTTGAAGAAAGAGCTGAGGGGAAATCTCAGGGGGGGGGGGGGTTGACGCCAATGAGGGAGCTAGACATATTGAGCAAAATACTTGATAGATCAAGTGTGTGTAGTATAAAACCATGCTTAAACTATCTACTCTAAGCAATGACACCGCTGCATTGCACACATCATCTACCGCCCATATTGAGATGCGCTGAAAACTTATTTAGTTTCGTCTTCAGAAGAGATCAGAAGAGACAGACATACAGTCATCGACAGAGAAAATGGCTCTAATGCATACCTCCACAGTGATTTCATCAACAGTGCACAAGGTAGCATCGCTACGTTGTTGCTGGTTCTTCTCAACATCTAACCATATTGGAGCGTTTTTGTTAACTTCGAACTCTTGTGCAAATTATATGTCGCTCGACAATCCAACGAGAAAAGCTTTGAACCATAACAGAGGATCAGCTTTATGTTGAGGGTCAAATATAGCAGGAATGCAGATCAGTTCATTGAATAGTCATCGCCACCAGCGACATCATTTCTGCCGCGCTGATTTGGTTTTAAGTTAAAATGCCTCCCGATTTGAGGCGTCTAAATCTCGGATTTGTGAATTTATCCAGTCGATGTAGATATTCATTCATACTGCTACGATTTCTCCCTTTCCCAGAAACTCTCTCGTCTCAAATAAATACAGTGAACTACAGAATCCATGAACGACAATGGCGCTAATGCCACAATATATGAGACCAATAAGAAAGGTCCAAACATTTTTGCTTAATGAGAGTAAATATAACATGAGCTACATCATAATTTTATATTGGTGAGTGCATGATGTTATTCGCATTGTGGTGCGTTTGCGAAAGAAGTCTGCATCTTCCCTCATTTTTAAACAACCGAAATTTGCATGATATGATGTATATTGCAGCAAACCGGACCAGTAGACATTAGTCAGTTGATATACTAAGGGTGTATCCAGTATAATTTCCTTCCTCTTCATGTTTTTCTAAATAGACAATTTTGTCTATTAGTGGATTGATGACAACAAGAGCTCTTACTATCATCCTGAAAAAAGATTCGTTACTTTTGTAAAATATCAACATCCACCTGCCTCGCTTCGCTCGGCTGAATGAGCCCCTCCGCTTCGCTCCGTGTCATTCAACGGAAACGCGTCGCAAGGGGGTTCCCCCCTTGACCTCCAAACCCCACTGTCGAGCGGGGTTGGATCAATACCTTGGTATTAGATACTTATTGTCTGTTTTCAAAAACAAAAGCAAAATTATTGTGCAGTGAGAAGTATTCTATCATAGGAAGTCGTCAAAGTTGGATACTTACTATCTCCAGTTCAAATACAAAGCGAATAGAAGTGTGGAATAAGATGGTGTAGTAATATTGATAAAAAGAGAATAGGTGGTGGTAACAAATGAAAAATAGGCGATATAAAAAAAGAGAATAGGCGACAAAAAGAATTAGAGAAGAACTTCATGGAAAACAACATCTCGGATGTTTTGGCCTTGCTGACCCGCGATACTCGAGTTCTCGGGATCTAACATGATTCTGATGGATGAAGGGGTGCGGACGCGTGACATGGCTACATAGAGTAGACCATGCGTGAACGGAGGTTCAGGCAAGTAGAGGCCGACAGTGTTGAAAGTTTGACCCTGTGCCTTATTGATGGTCATAGCGAATGCCAGGCGAACAGGGAATTGGGTGCGTTTGAAGAGAATGGGCGAGCGTGTTTGCGATGGTGTGAGTGTTATGCGAGGGATCAGGACAATGTTGCCAGCATGAGGTCCAGTGGCTATTTCAGCTTCAAATACATATCTTTGAAAAGAGCGTACAATCAGCCGTGTCCCGTTGCAGAGACCACTTTGGGTGTGCAAGTTTCTCAAAAGCATAATTGGGCAACCGACTTTGAGTTTTAGCAAGTGTGGTGGGAGGTCGGATGGATTCATGGAATTGAGCAGCTCTGGTGGGTATGTGATTTGATCCTCTGGATCATCCACAGTATCTGCGCTCGGGAATTCGTGGATAGTGCCTGGGAAATGGTCGAGTATTAGATCGTTGATTGCTGAAACGTCGACATTTTTTGGAGTTAGAATGGAGCGACTGATGAGGTAATCGCGATCCACGTGTGGTGCGTCACGGCTGCCGTAAATGGCTTCGATGAACGATTTAAGCACTGCTGTACGATCTGCGAGCGCGACGCATTTGGTATCACTGGAAGGACCTATTACCATATACTTTACTGTGAGTACTACCGCTTAATAGTAAAAAACATGCAAAGTAGAAGAGAGGATACAATGTTGAGTACCTGGCAAAAGTCAACACCAAGGACCATAATTTTTCCACCAAATGGAACATCGGCAAGCGCGGGATCGTCATGTCTCATGAGATTTGGATACGCTTGTACGTATACGTTGATACTTGTATTGATACTTGTATCCAGCGTGTTTAAAGCGATGACACTTCTCATATGATGAAGGACGTGAAGTGAGCTTCATCTCGTGTTAATGAAGGTTATCCCCTTGAGTCTTTCCTCGATGCGATACCCGTCTACTCACATAGTCATACATTCATGTAGAATAAACTTTCTTATCTGGAGGAGCCACACATCTCGGCGCGTCATAAACGTGAGAGAGCAATCTGATTGGATAGATTGAACTGGCTCAAATGCCGTGTTCATTACTCTATATAACCGCGCGGCCGCAGCAATCATGGGGGCTCTTCTTCCTCTTCGTCAACTTTTCTAAACCAAAGCTATTCAATGTGAGTGTCATTGGAATGGATTAGAGGATCGAAGAGTGTATGCTTATGTTGGTGAGTGAGAAGAGCGTATGCAACCGGTTGTGAGTATCTCAAGATCCGTTTATCTCACTTTCTTTCTTTTTTGACACAGGTCTTACTTCTCGTCTTAACCTGGTCCTTCTCCCCTTCACGTTGGCTCTCAAAGCACAAATGCAAGAGTAAGTACAATATGGAAAGTGTGAAGTGTACTTTGAGGTTTTGCGCGTGGATGGATATACGAAAGAAGATCTGAACTTTGACGTGTCTAAAGAAGTGTGTGTACAGAATACAGCCGCTAATGTTATCCTCCTTTCTTCTCTGCTACTACTGTAGGATTCTGGCTTTTGGTTCGGTTGGTTCGGCATGGTGTTTGCACCTCACCCTTAAGCACAAGTAGCAACTTTAAGTACGGTAGGAAATGGAACTTGAGCATGAGCTGGAGAGAAGTCGAGTGTCTGTTGGAGGTGCTGATGCCATGACGTGTCAAAAGTAGCTGCATATTTAGAACAGCCTGCTCATGATCTTTCTCTACTTCAGGTTCCGCCTTATGCTGGTTGGGTTAATCGTGTCCAGCGGACAAGTAACAGATGGTAAGTATAAGCAAAAGGGAACTTGAACATTGGTAGGTGAGTGGGATGGCCTGGGTGCTGGAGATGACGTGTCAAAGGTGTGCAGTGTGTACAGCAGCGTGACGGGAAAGGGTTCCTGATCATGACGTGTGCAGTATGGCAATCTTTAAAAAAATTTTCTATCTCTCCTCCCCTTTCTTCTCTTATTCTTTTTTTCAGAATTGGTCGTGCCCTTCTTGCTTTTCCTCTCTCTAACTCACGACTTTCTTCCTCCAAGCCAAGGATGTCATGATAGTAAGTATAGCTGGAAAGAATTTTGTGCTTGTGTTTGTCTTTGCGCGTTTGAAGAACCAGGAAGATGTCTGCCGTGACATGTCAAAAAGTGTATGCAGCTGCTCATAGATGTTTTCTTTTTTCTAATAGAGGATGGCTCTGCGGTGATCTGTTTGAACTTGGATTGGCTTAGACCTCATCTCTCTCTGTCTATAACTTTGCTGTGAAACGACAAAACAAATGTAAGTCAGCTTGGGATGGAGGAGGATGGTAATGCCGTGTCAAAAATAAAGATAGCACAGTGGGTGCAGCCCTCTAATGATCTTTTTTTTATCCAGCTAGAAGAAGTGTTTCTGTTCTGGTTGTGATTCTCTGCTCTACACTGGCTGGGTGTTCGGTTCTCCTGTGTCTCATCGTAGAAGTATGGGTAAGTATAGCACGATAGAATCTTGTATGTGTGTGGTTTGACAGTTTCCCATTAACTATTCGTCTCTTTCGTTTCTCGGAATGGCGATAGTGCACAGACACCTCCATGCTAGTCAAGATTGATGCTCCACTGTCATCCCGCTCCTAGAAGCCGACCTGTCAAGTAGTCTATCGGCAGTGGTCAAGATCTATCCATCCATCTGGACGGTGGCGTGTGCTTTTTGCTTTGACTTGGACCTGAGGAAGTCCTTAAAATTCTCATCTTCTTCTTTGCGTTCTTTATATATTTTATACCCCCCTCCCCTCCTCCCCTTGCTCTGACCCAGGAAGTCGTTAAAAGCGTCTATTGCGTTTCTTATATAGTTTATCCACCTTTTCTCCCCTCCCCTTTGCTTTTCTTCTACAGTTCCTAGTAGCCTCTGTCTCGACCCATCTTCGGATGTTGCATCGTTTCACGCGAACGGCTGTTTTTCTTACTCAGGCAGCCTCCGGGCGTAAGTCCTGCTTCATTTTCAAATTCCCCGCGCCCACGGGTCAAAAGTGCGGCCGAGGTCCCCCATGAATTTGGGGAATGCTTTGCGTAAGTATTTACTTTCTCTTTTTCTGTCTGTGAATTTACATGGATGAGAGTTTCCTTTTTTGGATTTTTCAGCTAACTTTTAAAGATTTTAATAATAAAGATACAGTACATCAAAAGAAATCGAATTGCGTAGTAATATGATTTTCTTCACATCATATCATATCCACAGAAACATTTGACTGAAAGGAGAAATAAGAGTGCAAAAAAATAGACATACTAATCATAAGACGAAGGGGTCGAGTGCCTGGGAAGGGGGCCGACCAATTTCTAGGTTATGAAGTAGAAAAAGTTTACCGAGGAAACAAAGATTAGACAGCATCAGAAAACAGACTAGCCACCGCGTAATAGATATAAGTAGGGATTTTCTTCCCAATTCCTGTTTGACGGGTTATAATTTATTTTGGATCGCCTTGGATGCTTATAAAAGAGATAAACAAATACCTATACTGATCTGGTAGTGACATTTTCAAAGCCGAGACACAATTGGACCGCACTCCTCAATGTGTGACCTACGTAGCTAGTAGTAAGGATGCTGAACTGTTACACATACTACATAGCGTCGACGTTCAACTCCACGAGTATTAAGTACACATGCTATATCCAGTAATCGAGCTCAGAATGAAAAAAAAAGTATAGCAAGGGGGAAGAGTCTATATATATAGATACTGCAGTATGTAGTAACAATAGCAGCAGCAACAGCAGTATATGGATGAATTGCTCCTTGTCGACTGCCTTGCTTCATCTTCTTGCCCCGCCCCTCGATCTCCTGGATTCTCCTATTTTCCAATTTTGATACACCATCCCCATGTACTTTGTCTTCTCTTTTCGTACGGTTTCTTTTTTAATTCCTTTCTCTCTCTTTTTGTAATATAACATAATCAATGTCAAACAACGACCTCGCCCGACTTTTCGACGACGTTAACAACAGTAATAATAATGACAACAGCAATGTTGAACGAGAATCCACTCAAAAAGCATGCAACGTTTTGCATACCCGATTCAGTCAGGACAAGCCATATACGCAGCTAGGCCACCACAGACTGGTTGTCGTCAACCCATACAAACAGCTTGAGCTCTTAAACGATACCGCGCTTCAGCATCATGCCAATCAGGGCTACAAGGACCTGACAAGCGGTTTACAAAATCCAGCAACGGCATCCCACCAGCAGCCACATATTTATGAATTTGCAACTCGAGTTTATTACATTATGCGACGACGAGCAGATGATGTTGGTATCGTACTCAGGTAAAGAAGAAGGATCCCCATAACCATCACAAGAAGGAAAAGAAAGCACGTTTTCTTATATTTCTTTCAATTTGCCGTGCTCAACACTCACCTCCTCACTCCCCCTATTATATACCACATATCAGCGGCTCGACAGGCTCCGGAAAGTCGACCACACATCACCACTTATTGAGCCAGTTGCTCCATCTGTCGGCACAGTCTCGACGCGAGGCCAAACTACGGCGTTATATTCTCAGTGCACAGACCATTATCGATGCCTTTAGCACGGCCGCGACACCCGATAATGCGAATGCGTCACACCTGCATCAATTCCAAACCTTGTATTTTAATGAACGCGGACGCATTCTTGGCTTGCATACAGCCGTCTACCTGCTTGACAAGCAACGTGTCACTGCTACTACCACCAGCACTAACAGCGAAGGAGGAGGGAGCGGAGGAGCCAACTATAGCATTTTTTACCAGCTCTTGGCCGGCACCACCGCACAAGAAAAAGCAGCGCTTCATATCAACTATACCGCCGACCACTTCGCCTACCTCAAAGATCCCCAAGGTCACCAGCATCGCAATGCGTTAGCGTGGACAACCTCACTAGCCGCACGCGACGAAGTCGCCTTTGCCGATTTCAAAGCAGCATTGAAGACATGTGGCTTTAAGGCCAAGACGATCGCCCAAATCTGTCAACTTCTCGGAGCCATTTTGCATCTCGGCAACATTCAATTCGTAGGCAACAACCAATCGTGTAAAATTAAAAACAAGGATACATTATCGCTGGTGGCAGCAGCCTTGGGAGTGGCAACAACCAAATTGGAAGCAACGTTGACACATAAGCTCAAACTGCTCGGCAAGGAATTTTGCACAGCGTTTTTGACAGCCGATGCAGCGACGGTCCAGCGAGACGCATTGGCACGTTCCTTGTATACTATTTTGGTGCTATGGATTGTTGACGTGCTCAACCAGCATTATCCTACAACGAGTGATCAATGTATTAGTATTCTAGATCCCGCTAATGGGATCAGCAACCACCAACAGCAACGCACAGCAGGATTCATAGATCTGTGCTCACATTTCTGTGCAGAACGCATCCATCAATTTATCATCACCAAACCACATCTCTTGGACGCACCGCCACCCATCACTTCATCGTTATCGGTGTATCTCGGCAACCAAGGTCTCGTTTCGCTTTTGGATCGTGAATCAGAACGTCTAGAAGCATATGCGCTCGATGCAACGGATGCCAACTTTTTATCGCTGCTACTGAAGAAACAGCAACCACGTGTCGTCAGCAAACGACCTCAGACATTCGCCATCCAGCATTTCACCGGTCCGGTCGAATACAAAGCTGATGGCTTGCTAGAAAGCAATCTGGACGCCCTCTCTCCCGATTTCATCCTGCTTTTTCGCTACAGCTGCACTAACACGTTCCTGCGCGAGCTTTTTGAAAGCTCAGTCTTGGTCACGGAAATGCATCCACGTGACGAACGCACTATCATCAAAGCACAGCTACCAGCAAGACCCAAGCATGGTCAATGGCGACCGACCGATCCTGTCGACGAAAGCAGCGCCAGCAATGGCAAAATGATGATGACCGTGCTCGATCAGACGGTACACAGTATGGATCGACTGATCGACCGATTGAAAACGATGCAACTGTTCGAAGTCCTCCACATCCGACCTAACGACCAGCAAAAGCCAGATCTATTCGATCCAACTGTCGTACAATCCCAGCTTGTGGCACACAAAATGGCTGATCGTGCCAAACTGGATCCCATGTACAGCTACGAGTTTGCTGATTTCTTGAACCGCTATCATTACTTGCTGAGTATGCTCCCATTCGATGATGAGAGTCAAGAAGACGAGCGAGCGAAAATCATCAAGTTGATCCATGTAATGCAGTGGACCAGTATCCAAGTTGACCTTGGGAAGACTTGCATCTGGATTGCGTTTGATGTCTGGCGAGATCTCGAGAACCATTTACGAGCGCTGGAAAAAGAGCAGCGGATCCGTGAACGAGAGGAGCGAATTGCTGCAGCTATCGAGGCCGAGAATGAAGCAGCACGGCTAGCAGCCGAAGAGGCAGAGGCGGCAGCGGCGGCAGCAGCAGCGGCCGCAGCTGAACATGAAGCAACAGAGGGCTCTGATCCAGATCAGAATCCATTTGGTGATGATCATGACTGTGGTGCATCTGATATGTATACTACCGACAATGACTTTTACGACGATCGAACTGAAGTAGGCGATCAGTATGGCGGTGATTCCATGGGAAAGCATAGTACTAGCCAATGGGGAGAAGATGATGATATGGACGGCTATATGGATTTGTAAGTTTTAAAGCTGAATAGCAACAACAGCAACAGCAACCGTCAACTTACATCTTCTTTCGGCCGAATTAGATATGGACCCAATATGGACATGAGCAAGATGGTGGAGGATTATTGCGTACAGCAAGAAGAGCTCATTGAAGAAGTACCGATCACACCGATTCGACAATGGTGGGCACGTTTTGTGTGGTTCTGTACCTGGTGGATCCCCTCTGTAGCACTCCGCTACATTGGTAAAATGGATCGACAAGACGTTCGCATGGCATGGCGCGAAAAAGTGACTCTGTGTATCCTCATATTCACGCTATCTGCCAGTATTGTCTTTGTTATCGTTGGTCTCGGTGAAGTCATTTGCCCCGGTACCAAAGATCTGTATACAGCGCAAGACGTACAAAATCATCAGACAATCGATGATTACTGGATCAGCGTACGCGGCAAAGTGTACGAAATGACCGATTTTGTCGCCAATACACACGGTTCGAACGCGTATGTTGCCACCAAATCTACACTCGAGCCACTTGCAGGCCGTGATTTGTCGTACACCTTCCCACCACCGCTGACGCAGGCCTGCCAAGGACTGGTTACAGACGATAGCATCACCATCACACCCAACGAAACGATCGTGCTTGGACCATTCGTGCACTATTCCGGCAACCAGCAGTCCGAAAAATCAATGGCTCGTATGCGTGATCCAGACTGGCTCAAGCGATACTTTGATCCTGTGATGGGTCCAAACAAGCATGGCGACCTTGTCATTTCCAAAAAGCAGCTTGAAGGCGATTTTCAGAGCTGGGGACGGCTTGCATTAGCAATGAACGGCAAAATCTATGATCTGACCGACTACATGGCAACAGCGCACAAGTATCCACGCGACGCAGTCGGTGTACCCAACTATCACTTTCTCAACGAGGCTGTCGAGCTCATGTTTACCAAGTATGCTGGCACAGACGCGACCGAGATGTGGGAGCAGTTTAGTTGGAAAATGACTGAAGAGGAACGTGCGCAGAACCTAGCGTGTCTTGACAATGCATTTCATGTGGCGCGTCTTGACTATCGTGATTCGTTGCGATGCACGTTCGTCAACTACTTGCTGCTCAGCTTTGCTGTCGTCACATCACTGGTAATCCTAGTCAAGTTTCTGGCGGCACTCCAGTTTGGTGGCGCACCGACGCCTGAAGAACAAGACAAGTTTGTAATTTGTCAAGTGCCATGCTACACGGAGGATGAGGAGTCGCTCCGCAAAACGATCGATTCGTTGACCACTATGGACTATGACGATAAAAGGAAACTGCTATTCCTGATTGCCGATGGAATGATTATTGGTAGTGGTAATGACAAGCCTACACCTATGATCTTGCTGGATATCTTGGGTCATGATGACAAGGAGGATCCTGAGCCAGTCATGTTCAAGTCTGTCGGTGAGGGATCCAAGCAGCTCAATTATGGCAAGGTGTATTCAGGTTTATACATGCATGAGGGTCACTGTGTCCCCTATGTGGTTGTGATCAAGGTCGGCAAGTCCACCGAGCGCAATAAGCCTGGCAACCGTGGCAAACGTGATTCGCAAATCATCTGTATGGACTTTTTACGCAAGGTACACTTTGATTCTGAAATGACGCCGTTGGAGCTGTCCATCTACCACAACATTCGCAACGTCATTGGTGTTGACCCAGCCCTGTACGAGTATATCCTTATGGTGGATTCGGACACGGAGGTTTATCCGGATGCCTTGACACGCCTGGTCTCCTGTATGCTGCACGACAGCCGCATCATTGGTCTGTGCGGCGAGACTGAGTTGTGCAACGAGGATTGCTCGTGGACGACGCGCATCCAAGTATACGAGTATTACATTTCCCACCATCTGGTCAAGGCGTTCGAGTCATTGTTCGGTTCTGTCACTTGTCTGCCGGGCTGTTTCTGCATGTACCGGGTACGTACTGCTTCCAAGCGACAACCGCTGATCGTCTCACCGGCCATCATCCATGGCTATTCGGATAACCAGGTGGACACACTGCATAAAAAGAATCTGCTACATCTGGGCGAAGATCGGTATCTGACGACGTTAATGATGAAGAATTTCCCAGAATACAAGATGATGTTTACGCCATATGCACGATGTCGCACGGTGGCACCGGACCGATGGCAAGTGTTGCTCTCACAGCGCCGGCGCTGGATCAACTCGACCATCCACAACCTGCTTGAACTCATCCTGCTACCCGAACTGTGCGGCTTCTGCTGCCTGTCGATGCGTTTTGTCGTCATGATTGACTTGATTGGCACCATCACGCTTCCCGCATCTGTAATTTATCTCGCATATCTCATCTATGTGGTGGCTGCCAATACCGGACCTATTCCTGTGATTGCCTTGGGTATGCTTGCTGGTGCCTATGGCTTACAGGCGCTCATTTTCATCATCAAGCGACAGTGGCAACACATTGGCTGGATGGTGATCTATCTTATGGCCATTCCCGTGTTCAGTTTCCTGATACCGATCTATGCATTCTGGCACTTTGACGACTTCTCCTGGGGCAATACGCGTGTTGTCGTGGGTGACAAGAAGAAACAAATCATTGTAACTGAAGATGAAAAGTTTGACGACAAGATGATCCCGCTGAAAAAGTGGGAGCAGCATGAGCGAGAAATGCTCGAGACACGGTCGATTGAATCGGACGAGACCAGGCTTACCAACTATACTTACGACAGCCGGCCTGCGTCTGCATCGTATCGACAAGAGGAAGGAGCTGATGGAAATGAAGAACACCTGCCGCGACTTACCACGGGACTATCTGAACGACGGCTCTCACAGTTCTCGGTCGATCTTTCGGCTGTTTTGCAACAACCACAACAACAGCGGCACCGTAACAAACAACAAGAAGATTCAGGCAGTGTTGCTGGAAGCAAAAGTGGTAGTGATGGCGATGACGATGACACAGAAACCAAGGTTATATTACCTGAAGATGACGAAATTGAACGTGAGCTGCGGAGGATCCTAGCGGGTGCCAACCTCATGACACTGACGAAAAAGCAAGGTAAGAAGAAGTGTGGTACGACCACCAATTAAATTTGATAGTGTCAACATGAGCTCATAGCAACTTTTCTATAGTCCGGAATCAGCTATCCCAGCGCTTTGGGGTGGACTTGACGATAAAGAAGGGATTCATCAATTCAGCCATAGAGAGAATTCTAGAAAACGAAATGTAGAAGGTTTCCACATTCAGAAACCCATTCACTTGTGTACAAGCTACCACAAAAATAATATAATAAAAACCGTGCTTTGCATTTCTGTTTAAATTTCGACCTTGCAACTTTTTTTTCCCATCACCTCTTCCCGTGCTTTAATATTTCCTTCTTTTTGTTTCCCACCTCCTTCTTCCTCTTTTCCTTTCTCTCTTTCAGCATCAACAATGTCGTCTCTGTTTGCTGAGCAATCCAACGACCTTCTTTCACCTCAACAAAATGCACAGCAACAACGACGACGAAGTAGCGTGGATATCCGTGGCCAGTCCGTTGCTCCCGACATACTAGTTGCTCTACTCGACCGACCACAAGAAATGCGCATTCTTGCATCGCGCAACCCTAAATTTTATGAAGCACTTGAAAACTATATCACCGAAACGCAAGGTCTTGACGCATGGGTTCAGTTCCAAGACATTGCATATGCTCCGCGCGACGACTTACCCGACCGTGACTGGATGGCTGCAATTGCCAAATTTTTGAAACAGAACCCAGTCTTTTTGACGAAATTCAAGGAAAGCGTGGGCTACTATGACAACGATGATGAAGATGGTCACAGTATCCGCTCAGACGACGACAATACAGAAGATGAAGAAATCGCCACCAGCAGTGGCGGCGAGGACGATTTTGCAGCGTTGGTACAAGAACGTGGCGAATTTGACGAAGATTCACCACCACCCCGCCGCAAGTCCTCACAGCTGATGCATCCTGCGCTTGTGGTTGCACAGGATGCCACAGGACCACAACAACGACAGCCAGCACACCACCAGCAACATTACCACTCTGCAGCAGCACAACGGTCCGTTTTAGCCACTCTACGCGATTATCCAGATATCCAAGCACGGTTACCGCTCATGTGTCCGGCGTTTTTCCGAAAAGTGCGGCAACGCATGGCATGTCCGCCCGCTTCGAAATTGTCAAGTGCAGCAAGACGCAACTCTATTTTGGAGGACACAATCTTTGAAGAGGACAATGGTGAAGACAACCCACGCTTCTCATTTTGTGACCAAGAAGAATCCTTTGAATGTTTCCAAGATGCAGTTACAACCACGCGTAGGGAGCAACCAGATGATCAGCGCTGGTTACATAGTGTGGTAGAGTCACTGGAAGGCTACCCGGAACTTTTGGATAATTTACGAGAAATTGCCGCCTCTTTGGATGATGCCCATGATCAACAACAGTACCAGCAACAACAGCAATAGTGTAGTAATAACTTGTAAATACGGAATCTATTGACCAGTGTAATTTGCATGACATAAATATAATTATGACGAAGACGTGTTTGAAGAATGGATAGCGTTGGTAATAGGAAGATGAAGATGAAAAATACCAACAAAATGCCATTTTGAATACGGCCAATAGTAGAGAAAACACGAGGTGAGGCACAAATGTTGACATCCTTTTTTTTTTTTGTAGGGGAAGCCCCCGGTCGGGGTCCAGTTTATTAAAGTGTGCAATTATCAGTAACTGCCAATAACGTTAAAGATACATAGTGTACAGGATGAAGTGACTAAGACACACCGATGTGTTTTAACTACGGACCAATCAAGAGCACCAGGGAGGACCATGCATATCTTGTCATAGCGATTTCCACGAAGTGACGACCCACATCAGGACAGCAGCGAGGGACAACAAGCAGCCGGATTCGAACCGACAACCTCTTGGACAGAAGTTACCCGCCTTGAACGAGTCAACCAGGGCCTGCGCCCCAATGTTGACATCCTAACAAATGTCTCGCAGGAGAAATTGTTATAATCAACGTCCGATAAATCATCAGCGAATGGACTGTCGTCAGCTTTGAGCCTTGTTGTTTGTCACTCACTGGCCAAAAAAAATTATTTCTTGGAATACGGCCTTGATCTGATTACTGAATCAAAAAACATCTTGCAAGTATCAAACACTGAGTTTCATATGAGATATTTCGAGATAGAGAAGATTTGAGGATGTATTCATATCTTCAAATCGATATGGATTTTCTTGTCGTATTTGAAAGCTTCTGCTTCATTTTATGTAATCCAAACCAAAAGTAATTTTCAACATTTTATTCATTGCATCATAGTTTGTACAAGTATATAAATTTTCTCTTTCGCGCCACGCATATCGTAATATGCTGTTGCTGATTGTGATTAGACATAAGCGCTACTCTTGAAAAAGCTTTGATCTCTAATGCTCTGCGCGCAAAGAAGAAGTTTTTTGATAAAACTATTGGGCATTTGTTCGCTTAACACTTACTCTACTGTAGTTCATGAAAAGATTATATCACAGCTTTTCAGGTTTAGAGTCTTTTTTTCTCTATCCTTTTGTCACATTAATAGGAAACCAGAATTCGTCTAAAGAGAAAGCTAACTGTTTTTCACTCGTAATAACAAGTGCACCCAATTCCATCTAGGAAGATTAGTTGCACTCGTACTTTTGCAGTGAAGACAGCAATATGACAGCTGCTTTGTCATTGAGCTCGAGCTTTCGTAATACAATTCCGTATCTTTTCATAAGACAGAGAGCTCTTTAAGAATAACAATCCGAACAGGTTGCCACATGGGATAAGTAAATTTACAAGTATAGATTAAAAGCATTCAACTTGTCATGGTCATGATACTGCTTCAACTCCTCGTAAACATAGCCATTTTTCGCATGTGAGGTTTCAGAAACGTATGAATAACGTATGCGTCCAGTTGTTCAATTTATCAAGCCAGTGTTCACAAGTTCACTAAGTAGCTAAGCCATTTTCGTATCTATCTGTCATTGCCAGCTAAAATAAATGAATGTTTGTTTATCTCGCATGTCGTGTAACCGTTCATTTTTACGCTTTTCGCCAGCCTGTTTGCAGATCTATACATTGGAACGTCTTTATGTAATAATGGTATACGATTACAATCATCTCTACTATATTCTGACCCCCACAATCCAACTCTTTTCTTTCATCTTACCTAGTACTTTGCATATAATCGTAGAAACATCAACCGCGGGGCTGTGTAATCTGTCGAAGTAAAGGCCGCAGTATGTGCCTTTTCGTTAACTATCGATATTTTTTCTCGCCGCTTGCTTTCACACTCTAATATGAACACACTATTAGACATACTTGCAACATGCGCACATGGCAGTTTTCATTATATACATGAGTCAAATGTATTGACTCATTTTGTATAACGACGACGAAGATGCTAGGAATCAACACCGGTCATTATTGTTTGCCAAAGTAAACGACGTAGAAAAAGTTGCACGAAACAAGGATTCTAGCATACCTTGACCAGTACAAGCTGTCGACAGCAGCACGGCTCGCTCTAGAACGCGTCCGACTCTTTCCGAATCACTTGGAGGCCTACACGCGTGCAGGCGATTTCTATCTCCTATAAGGCAAATCTGCGTTGGCTATGGACATGTGTGACCAGGGCACCAAAGAAGCATCAGGCTGTTTTACTTCTTACCCGGGGGCGGGGGGAGGGCAATTGAAAAATGGCGACAGTACAACGCGACAGGCGCGTCGATTTCAATACACATTTACCGCTGGAGATCGTCATGTCGATCTTGTGTAACTTGCGGACGTCTACTTTGGTTCGGATCTTGATGGGTGTTTGCAAAGCGTGGCGACTACGTGTGCCCGAGTGTCATCGTGCCTGGCGCACATTCATGGTACCGAGGTTGGATGAAAAAGGGCTATGGGAAATTAGATCAAAAACGGCTGCAGAATTCCGACAAGCACAGTTTTAGCGTGACAAGACATATGGAGACTGGAGTTAGACAAATGGATAAAGCAGCCCGATGTAACCCAGTGGCTAAAGAATCGATTTTCGATTCTTCGAGGGTTGGGTAAGCCGACTTTTTTCCTTCTCAACTTCTCTTTGGCATTTATCATAGACAGTAAAAGAGGAGGTATTGCTGGCAAGGAAGTGATGGCCAACGCGTTGAGAAACGTCCGTTTTACATTGATAAGAGTCGATATCATTATGATTAACGGCAGCGTAGGACCCGGAAGAGAACGGGATACACACAAAAACGTGTTGACGCCCATATCGCCAGCAACTGCAACATTAACGCATATAACACACCTCGACGTTTCCTTCTACGGCGTTAACCTGGAACAAATGCGTAGAACCCGCAATATATCCTAATCGGCACATCTGCATCTACAACTTTTCAGACCAAAATCTGGTCGAAGCGATCATAAGAGCATGTCCAAATCTACAATGTGTACCGTTTGATGTTAACCTCTTCAGCTGCTTCTTCCTCTCCCTCGCTTGTTGCCTGCTTTGCGACATCTTTGCATCAACACTTCCAGTTGTTTCGATGACGACGACGACCAAATAGCAACAGCATTTAATCAATGCGCCGCCACCACCGGACAAAATAACGAAACCAATGGTCTGCGATCCATACATATCTGGATCTATTAGTCTTGAGCGCAGAGCGGATATTCTGTATAACTTGATTGATGAAAGCCGAAACACGTTGGAAGAATAGAGCTTTTGGGAAATCTCACGGCAATCGAGGATAGGGTGAAGCCTTTCAATAACCGTCTATGGAACATTTTCGCTCGATTTGCTAGCCCTACCTTAAGCAAACTACATTTGAGATACAATGGAATTAGCACCAAGACCATTTCTTCAATGATTCGCCAATGCCGATCACTTGAAATAGTCGAACTGGACACAATCGTTCGACTAGAAGACCAAATCGTTAACAGTTTGATCCAACTACTAAGACTGCAATCCTTAACACTCCAGCGATGCGGTGAGATTACGGGCACAAACTTGCCAGATTTTTCAATGAAAGTGCAGAAAACGCAGCAACAACAGCAACAACAATATCTCACCGTCATCATCATCATCATTGTTATCCGGTGAGCAACAACAACAACGGTCGCTTCTTCAACAATTCGGGTTTGAACAGATGAATAAGAGCTTAACGGATGCAAGTCTTGCCGCTCTAGCAAAAGTGACAAGTCTAAGAAAGGTTCGGCTCGAACACGTGCACAGCAGCAGTCGATATATTGAACGCTTAGCAGAGGGGTTCGCCCATTTGGAAGACATCATCTTGGAATACGTGAGCAATCACATGGATCCGACGCTTATCCATTTAACCAAATTACAACGGTATCGGCGGGTGGTGTTAGGATAAGTGCCTGACATTACGGATACCGGGATATCAACTCTTTGTTGATCAATCGTTTTAGTTTGGAGCATCTAATTGTCGCCGAATGTGGTGATGGCGTATCCATGGAGACGCTGAAGCAAGCCAGTTTATTCATCACTGTTAGTGCTTCGCGGCCATAAGCTGATATTTGGTGAAAATAGCGCTTCAATGTTATTTGGAGCTGTTGCACATGTGTCTTCTTCGTTAAAAAGAAACAAGATTTGTCCCGCAATTATTGTATTACACTGACAAGAATGGATTGCATAGTGAGACAGAGAGAAAAAAAGTTCAAGGGAGCCATCTTTTGCTGGAGTGCGGGAGGTGAACGTGATTGGACTACTTGCTGATCCTTCGGATCATAAAATGTGCGTTATCTCAACGTGTATGAGTGGTGTTCCTTTGCGTATACTCCTCACTTTACTGCATAACAACTGTCGTAGGATGAACGAGAGACACTAATGCGGTGGAGGAATCCAGAACAATGATAGGAAATGAATGTGAAACCTTTCCCGGGTTTCGTTTCTGCCTTCACATCAAGTACGACTTACACAATAGAAAAAGAAGAACCGCTCGTCCGAACTTTAAAATAGTTCTTTCTCTTGTTTCGCTAAGAAAGTAGAAAAAAAAAAACTAGTTCTGTTGGACCTGTAAGTAAACTTCATTCGATTTTTACCTCTCTTGCCCCGCAGAAACTGCAATGTTACAATTGTCAACGTGGGATCATTTTACCTTTTTAAGTTGAAATCGCTCAATCGTACAGAAAAAAAATAAAGCCTTTTATTTTCTGTGTGCGGATTTAGGAAAATAAGAAAACTTGAAAGGTGAAGAAAGTCAGTCAATGCCGTACATTGTCGGTGAAGACGGTGTGAAAAGAAAATATTCTTGCTCTACTTGCATAAAGGTATTATTGCTATTAGTTCAATTCCTAATTTAAAGTTACAAGTCTGTGTATTTAGCAGTGGAAGAAAAGAAAGAACTAATGTGGTGCTCTAGGGCCATCGATCGTCGAAATGTACACATATTCAACGAGAGCTTTTTGAAATCAAACCGAAGGGTAGACCGGTCAGCCAATGTACCGGCTGTCGAGAACTTCGTAAAACTAAACGTGTGCATATCAAATGTACCTGTAAAAACAAAGGTAACTGTGTGTGCACTGCTTTATTGTGTTCTTTTTTTCTGGTGCGGGAAAAACAGTGGTGTGTGTGAAAGTCGGGCTGTGCTTATCTTTTGTCAATGCTTACGTATCCTCGAATACAACAGGCAAACAGCCCACAGCGTCGTCCTCCTCATCATCGCCATCATCATCACCGCATCCATCCAAAGTTGAGGCATCAAGTTCGACGTCCTCTTTGATATCGCCAAGCGGCCCCCTCTCGTCATCAGAAATATCAATCTCGCCCATCGATAATGGCACAGTGCAGCAACAAAAGCGGAAACAGCTTTTACAGGATCAACAACAACAACTCCAGCATCAACATCGTGCAAACAGTGATAGCATCATGCATGTTCATGGTAATAATTAATACAAAATTAAAGTTTCCATGCATGAGATTGAATTTACTCAGTGTTGGTATCTGCACGCTAATTTCTCCCCGCCCCCGGTCCTTACTTCTTTACAAAATTGCAGGTGGTATGTTAAGGATTCGGTGTTCGCGTTGTGACCGACCCCAATCTGGCTGCGTATGTACCTATGATTCCAACAAACGCTCAGCTCAATTCAAGGCACAAGATCACCAACCCTCAGCATCGTCATCATCGACCTCTTTAAGTGTTGATGTCAATAGCAGTGGCAGCGATGGTGGCAACAACAACAACAACAACTACGCATCAGAAGATGTTCAGACTCCACTATCCTCTACTTCCTCATACATGTCACACGAGAGCAGCAGTAGTACGACCACTAACAGCAGCAATGCAGCCTCACCATCAACATATAATATCCTACCCCCACTGCGATTAGGCCATTCTTCTTCTCGATCTGAACTACCTATTCCAATCCATGATCCGACGGATGATATTGACAGCGATACGCCAATCTATAAATCAGAAGAGAATGCCGTGCCCGATCGCGAAGCAGTGCTGGGTCAACTTTCCCACAGGAGCTCGGAGGACTTGATGAAAGAAATTTATGGAAACTTTGCGGGCTCTTCAACCAAACGACGGCGCCGTGATGGGGAAGGTCATTCTTCTCATCATCTTGGGAAGAGTCAGAAGCACAAACAACAACAACAATGCCATGTTTCGTCGTCATCGTCATCCTCAGTGACCAAAAAATCTGAAGGTCATCATCTCCAACACAAGCACCACCGCAAACATCAACGGGTCGATGAGTTGGAGCATAGTGGTCAAGGTATGTCATTCTCGTTAGAAAAACGTACACAGCATGGTCAATATGGATATATTAACATCAAGATTATGATGATAGACATCGAACGCTTATAGCACAATGCCCCCGACTTCTATTTGTCCGCTTTATAATTGTCTGCTTGTTACCATTTCTTTTGTGTTGCTCGTTTGATATGAGCAGAAGAAAAAGATAGCAGCTGTAAATAGTGAGGAGGGGGCGCATTATGTTCCATCTTTTTTTTAATGTAATACGATGACAGAGAAGCAGAAGAGACAGGTTATCTATCATAATTTAAAGCATCGCCTCCATTTCGCTTTTGTATGTATAGATCTTGACACTGCCATCTGATTTGTAGATAAAAATAATAAGTAATGAATAATACACATAACGCATTCAGCGAATTAATCCACTTACCATCACCACATGAGAAAAGCAAAGGCCGGTATGGATGGAAAATCACGTCTCTAACTTCCATGTCTACCAACATCCAAGGTCAGAGATCTGTCTTTATGTATCAACCTCAAGAAGTGTATCTGGAAAATGATGACTCACCTTCGTGCTCCTTCAATATTGCCGTAAGCTGACCACTGGACATATTGAACACGAAGATTTGTCCGTAAATGGTGGGTGCTAAAAGATATCGACCGTTTGATGTAATCTTGACCAACCATGAATTTGCATGATAGCTTATTATGATGTATGCCACAATCTCGGGTCAATAAACCACATATTGCTTTTCAATCGTGTTCCAACAAAAGGAAAAAAAAATAGAAGTTGTCCCTTACTCCTCATGACTAAACTTCTTGACTTGATCCAACTGAAATTTACCGCCGCGGACATTTGGGTATGTTAACTTGTGTAATGTGCAAGTGTTCGGAATCGAGGCTGCATATATTACAATACCCTATTTAGGTTAATCGGCAGAAAACAAAACCGATAGAGTAGTTACACGAAGATTTTGTGCCCCCAAGAAGAAACTTACAAATGCCTTCACCAACATCACACATTTCAGCACCACGGCTAATAAACCATGCATGTTGCTGTTGCTGCTGCTGCTGCTGCTCTTCGTTTTTGTTGCTAGAATACGCTTCTTGTTCTTGTTCCTGCTCTTGCTCAGGGGCGTCTAGCCAACGAACAAACTTGCCACAATCGCAGTACGATGAATACATGTCTTCAAACGTTTGCAGTAGCTATATAACTATTAGTCACAGTGTTCTGTCATCGTATAATAAATATCTCGGTGTTCCATTTTCCGTAAATTGCACGTACCAAAGAGTCTTCAAAATCATAGAGGCGCAAATGACCATCACATGCTGCCAGAAAGAACTTGTTGCCCGTGTTTGGAAGAAAAGAAACCGTGAATGCCATGCAAGTGATCCCATCCTCCATTCGTGTTGATTCCTTTAGTGTGCTATGTATTTTATAAAACCCATTCAATACGTTCTGTGCACTTCAATCCCATCGCAAATCTACATAGTAGATGTGTGCTTTCAACTTAAAGAGCGTATATACTGCAAGGAAAACAACTTACATCCAATCATTATCCATACACCACTTGATGATATACCCGTCCTGGCTTGTCGTGATGTAGTAGTGCTCTTCTTTAAACGTGAGTGCTTTAATACAAAGGATTTCTTCTGCATGTCCTTCCAATTGAGATACCCGATGACCAGTCTCAATATTGAAAATCTGTGGTATAATCATATCAATATTTATTTATTTTCTTCCTCCCTTATCCATTCCAGCAATCACTGTGGTAAGCTTTGTAGATCATACCTTGACGGGACAGGGCAAGATATGATTGTCCTCATCCTGTGCCGACCATCGAAACCTGTCTTTCAATTTACCACCTGCAACCAACAACTCTTGACTATCAACAAATTGACCACAATAGAATTCTTCAATATTATCTTCACTCATGTCTCGGAGTCGTCGGACCATCTTAAACTCGTTTGTGACGTCCCAGAGCTTGACAGCGCCCACGCTTGAGAACGTGGCAAGGATCGTGCCATCTGGCGAAAGTGTCATGCCAGCAATGGCCGCTATTTTGAATTTATAAGAAAGGGAGCCCATTTGTGTTTAAGGATCGACAAGCAGCAACGTAATTTTAGCTTATATCTAGTCACCTTGGTCACTTATATGGTAGCTGAGGGTGGTCAAGGAATGGTCTTGATTGATTATGTCAAGCATTGGATATTCAGTGTCGGCATGGAAACGCCAAAACGTATCCGGATACTGCTTTGACAGACTGTTGACTGTTTCAGGGTCATACACATAGTCTTCAATACGTGGACGTGGTGGAACAATCGGTTGTTGCTATATACACCCCAACAGATTATCAAAAAGAAGTACGATATGATGTGTAAGCTTTCGAAGAATAACCATGTTATGCTCTCGCCAAGAACACAAAGGAAAAAAAGACGCCGAGTGGAAAACAACAACCTTGACACGTCCTCTCTTCGTCTTTGTCTTTGTTTTGGTTACACCACACCCTCGTCTGCGTTTTCTTCCACGGCCCCGACCGCCGCTTCCTTTGCCTAGAACAGTGCTATTGACGAGCTGTGCAGTGGTCATGTTGGTGCGCTTGTTGCGAAGAGGAGGAAGCAGATCGGCTTGATCAAGTAAGTCATCAGTGTCAACCTCATCAATTTCGTCACTTGAGCTGTTGTTATTGTTATCGGTGCTGATTGTCGAAGGCGTGTCATCGTTATTGATATCAGAGACTTCGCCCTGGGGCAGTGCTTTGCGCTTCCGTAGCTTTCGCGTTTCCTTTGTTATAAGTTGCGCAATTTTGCTGGTTGAATCTAAGGATGATGGTAGCAGGCCTGGTACTGGTTGTGGCGAGGGCGGTGATGATGACGGCACGTCTTTTGTTGTCGTTGTTGCTGGCTGTATGTTAGCAATGGCCTCATCTTCGTCCGTCTTTGGTGGCTCGTCTGGTGTTTTGAGAGATAGACTTGTCAGTGGTGGAGGGGAATCACCATCCACAATAATCATTTCGTTTTCAGACATGATGATGCTTAGAAGAAGAAGAGTGAAAAGATATGAACGAGAAAGAAAAAGGGAGGAAAAAGAATTGTTGTTATTTGTTTGATTGCTTTGAATGATGGGTACACAAGAAACGCAGGCAGTGGAAGAGCTCAGTGGATTTTAGGATACACGTCTGTTCTCCGATGGTTCATCACTGGCATTTCCGTTCTCACTTTTTTCAGGTAGTCCAAGTCAATAGGCGCAATAGCAATACTCGGTGAGATGCCATCTCCACATCGAGCAAGAATAGTACCCCATGGATCGACGATCTAACATATCATTGTTATGGAATAAGTATGAACCTAGTTTTCTTTTCCTGGAAAGCGAGTTCCCACATCTACTCCCCAACCCCCACCCCTCTCCGTCCTCCTTGACACTTTACCATCGCGTTGCCATAGCTGGTCCGCTTTGCGTTATGCTGGCCAATCTGAGCTGCTGCGATTACATAGCTTTGTGTCTCGATAGCACGAGCCCGTAACAAGGGTTCTACATTTAGAAAAAAAAAACAGTTGGTGTATTGTCAGTGTCACCGACCATGCATGCTGTATGACTAGAACGTTTTAAACTTGCGCATATCTATTTACCCCAATGCGCCATGCCCGTTTTGACCGTAAAAGCGCTAGGAAATGTCAGAATATCTGCGCCACGACGTCGCTGTGCAATGGATAGCTCTGCAAAACGAAGATCGTAGCATGTTTGCTGGCCCACTTTCCCAATAGGTGTGGCTACTGGATCCGGAATCGTGTTGCCAGCAAATGTCGAATCGCTTTCCATCAACCGTGGACCATTTTTGATATCGACCTTAAACAAATGGATTTTGCGGTACACCGAGACGATATCTCCATCAGCATCAATGGTCAAATGCGAATTATATATATGAGTGGGCGAAGGGCTCTGTATTACAAAACATAGCAGAGAAGTTCAGTAATACAAATCAAGTGTTAGCCTCTGTTAAAACCCTTTATTTTCACCTTTTCATGCACACCGACAGAAACCCATATCCGCTTATCGCGTGCGGAATCTTGTAAACTTTTCACAAATGAAGAATCGCCTAAACTGGTTGTCAGCTGTATTGATTCTGCTGCTGACTCGGCAATAAAATCGGAAGCTTCAGGAAAGAAGACGGCCTAGCATAGTTCTCTTTTTTCAATATTGAACAGCAGTAAAACAAGTAGTTGACGCGATCCCCGGGGGGCTTAAAGAGGAGCACACTCGGACTTACTTTAGCACCCTGAGAAGCAGCACGATCTACTAATTCACTACATATGGCGGCATTTCGGGTAATGACAGAAGACGCGCAAAACTGAGCAACAGCAGCAAAGGGCCAAGTCATTTCTTTCCAGGCTGCAAAATGAAAGCGGACGGTCGGCCAAGTAAGTATAGGTATAACCTACTGTTCAAGTTTGCAATAGTTACACCAAACACAAACTAAAGAAAAGGTTACACCAACAGCGGCACCTCTCCACTTGTCAGTCTACACGTCAGCCAGTCAGTACGATCTATTCAGCGTTGTCGCGTCGTAGAGACACTACACGTCTTTTACATTATCATTGCAGATATAACTACGGTATATACTGTGCATAACTCACTCAATGGCACGGGATGTTTTCGTGACCGCACCCATCTATTGAAAATCGGACGTCTCAACATCAAATATGGCGGACTCGTCCGTCCGGGACTCCGGCGCATGTGAGATGGTGTGTCGATAGTATATGCTACTTGGGTATTTAAAGCTCAAGAGAAAAGGTCCATGACTTTAGTCAAGTACCACGTGTGGTATACAGCATTCTATGGGCGTCTCCGCTTCAAAAATTACAGCTGCAGCAGCTTTGCTGAGATGATGATGGGTTATGCTGCGTGCTTATGCATGAATAACCACTAATGCTGCGACATCGCACTTCTTTCCCTGCCGATCCTATGACACACAGTTTCGTTTTGTTGGGAAAAAAACAAGTTGTTGACGATGGTGTATAGTGTGCATCCTTCAAAGAACTGGACAGCCAACCCACTACACCGAAACAAAGGCGGTCTATACACCTTGTTTCGATGACGTAATGGTTTCATCCAAGCATACATTTTCGTTCGTGAGAAGCCCAGAACCCAAGAACGCGTCTCGGTTATACTTGACCGCTTGCTTGCTTTTTTTCCCTCGCTTTTCAATCGTTCTTTTTTTTTCAACTTTTTACTTTTTTTTTCTTTTTCCAGCATACGCACACACACGCCTTCATTTCGTCAACTACTTTATCTATAACTTGCATTCCGTACCACTGACCTTTTGTCTTTGCAGACCGCTCCATTCCTTGCCCAGCATATACGAAAAAAGCACACAATGTACAGTCCAGCTGCCAATCGTCTTCGGGATGCCACTGCTGCGGTGAGAACACGCTCGCCACTGGGAACGCCTCCACTATCTGCTTTTGAACCGACAGCGAGCAACTTGGCATCTTCACCGCACAGCGACGCAATACAGAGACCGGGTTCATCTTCAATAACTACAGCAGCAACAGGCGGTGCTACATCTTCCTCGGATCAATTAAACAATATCTTTAATGCAGTGCGACAGCAGGTAGGTTTCTTTCTTTTTCAATTCACAAACCATGTTTATGCATACTAGAGTAGTCTAACAACTCAACCTTCTTGATAGATACAAAAATGGGGCGAGAATGCCAAGTGGAAGATTGATCTTGTACTGCTGGATAACAGCCAAAGCCGTCAAGATTCACCGTCGCTACGAGCCCAACAACAACAACAACAGCCATCATCACCATCAGCTTCATCGACATCACAGAACTTACGGGTAACGACGGCCGTAGGTCACCAGGGATACATGTTGCCCGTATCCAATTCAACCCAGTATCCGGTATGGAAAGAAAATTGTGAATCACGAGTTATTCTATTTGGTGCATGACTCTGCCCGTTCTTCTACGCGAACGCGCTTTCTCTCGAATAACAGAAGAGGGCAACGGCTTGTTTCACTAAAACACGCGTCTTCAAATTTAGATGGACTATACTGCTCCAGCAACCATACCAAACGACATGTATGCAGAAGATCTTCGACAACAGGTAAAACTTGTTTGTGTGTTTCCACCGACGGCGGCGGCGGAGGAGGAGGAGGAGAAAAGATCCTGCAACTCAATGCACATACTTGATGCTTTTAGTTAAACGATTCACTTGAACGCCAACGCTATCTTGAGAGCATCGTACGATCACAAGCTGAGCAAATACATTATTCGCAAGCGTATCCACCAGACGCGAATAAGGCCATTGAAACCATGCGAAGCATATACATGATGTCGGTAAGTTTTGTAATTCTTTTTTTCAGTTATTTTTGGAAATAGCAGTAAGGTAGGAGTTTTGACCTAAATTATGCTAATGAACCGACACTGTTCTTGACCATCAATAGGAAAACGAACAAAAGCTACGGTATCTCGTTGACACCAAAGTCTTACACAAAGACATGGAGGCGTTGTCAAGGAAACTCAAGCGAGTGACATCGACATTGAACAGCATAGAGACCATGGAGCTGCCTCCAAAGGTAAGATTGAATTACGGTGCGGGTTTCAGAAACATGGTGTCTAATTGGATGGTGTATGTTTCGGGCTGTCTTTAGGATTCTCAGCTTACGATGGAAACGTTGTTGGATGAGCGAAAACTTTTGAAACGAAAGCTTCATCTAGCCGAATTACGAATCACTGCACGCGACGCTGAAATCGATTATCTACAACAGCTTGTTAAAACAAGCAACGAACAACAGCCACCAGCACAGCCATCAGCGCCTTCGTTCTATCCGCATTATGAGGCTAGTCCGCTAATACGTTCACCCAAACCCCCGCATCAGCAAGCGTTTGGCTCATCACCGAAACGCGGACCCCCTTACTTATTCCAGCAACAGTATTCGCCAAAAATGCGACATGATATACGGCCTCCTCCAATGTCACAACAGCAACAGCAACTACCAGAACAAAAAGAAACAAGTAGTCCTCAACAGCAGCAACAACAACAGCAGCAACAGCAGCAACAGCAGCAGCACATGTCTGCATTGGAGAGCCTTGGCATTGTTGCTGACCGTATGCTAAGCGACCCTGGCTTTACAGGACAAGATAAGGCACAACAAAAAGAGACCGTCGATGCAAAGAGCAGCAAAGACAACAGCCCAAAATATGACATCAATCGGTCGAAGCGGTCCATCGACTCGGCTAACGCTCTACTGTCCATGCCAACAACGCTCATGTTTCCAACGCAGAATCCCGAAAGCAATGCTGACACTAGCACAGGGAGTAGTAGCAAAAACAAGGAGCCACCTGGCACAGACGTTACCATGACAGAAGCTAGCGCACAAAATCTGGAGCAGGAGCAGCGTCTTAAAAAAGCACGCGTTGAACGCTCCTCTAATAACAACACAAGTGGTAGAAACGATGAAGAGCAACAACAACCCAACGCGAGTCAATCGCCTTCCATAGCAGCCTTATTGGACCAACCATCACCAACAGCAAACACTTCTGCTGGTGGCAAGAATGCTTCTTCCTCAAAACATACAGCGAATAATCATCAAAGACGGACAGCAACAGCACCACAGCAATTTTCACCTCATGCCACACCTCCTCTTGCGCCTGCATATGAATCCGACCCTCGAAGCCAACCTCATCATCATCATCATCATCATCATAATCATCAACCCGTCGTTCCCGAAGAGCGCCTACCGCCTCCTGCACCTGGCTATCGACCGCCTTCGCCCGCATCCACGCCCAAAGGACGACGCCATTCTGCACAACAAATCAATCGCACGAGCAATGCAAGTCATAACGTATAATTCATCATAATAAACATTTCACATTAAGCGCAGCATCCAGATACATATTTACTTGTGTGACAGCCAAAATTTTAGCTCATTCTAACTCTCTCGCGCGCGCGGTACGCTTTGTTACACCTTCTTTTAAAGATCTCTCTTCTCTTCCACTTCATTTTATTTTTTTTTCTCTCTCTTTTTTTTTACACTACTACTACTACTACTACTACAACTACACTTTTGTTCAATAGCAATAAAAAAAAGCATTCAATTTTCTTTAAAAAAACATACACAAAAACCAACCATGAAGAAGAAATATAAAACCAAATTCCCAGTTGTAAGTACTTGCAGAAACTGTGCGGGTGAAGAAAAGAACAGAAAGGAAGTTTTTTTTTCCTCCACCAGTTGAAATGAGAGGAAGAAGTTTGCTAATGATTAAGGATTCGTTACATTTTCTTTTAGGCACGAATTAAAAAGATCATGCAATTAGACGAAGATGTCGGCAAAGTAGCACAAGCAACGCCAGTATTAATCTGTAAGTTTATTAGTAGTGCTCGCCCCCCTCCACCCTTCAAAGTTTCCGAAGTGTTAGCGGTAGTTTTTTTTTACTAATTGTGAAATCAGCCAAAGCTCTGGAATTGTTCATGCAATCGTTAATCGACCAAGCGTGCCAGGAAACAAGACAACGGAATGCCAAACGTTTATCAGCTGCTCACTTGTAAGTTTGTCTTTCACAGATATAAAGAGCTGTTGGAGGGGGGAGAGGGGGGGGGAAAGGAAGAGAAGAGAAGAACAAAGAAATGTGCAGGATATTGAAAAGGGAAATTGGTAGAAAAAAGACGATCGAAACAGTGGAGCAGTTCGACTTTCTAAAGGACGTGGTCGCCAACATACCCGATCCAATCGAACCGTCAGCATCGTCAGCTGCAGCAGCAGGAGAGGATGATGGTGAATCCAAACCTACCCGATCCAGTCGACGCTCAAAGAAAGCAGTTGCTAAGGATGAGCCAATGGACATGTAATTAGAATATTCTCTCTCTCTCTCTCTCTTTCTCTCTTTCTCTCTTTCTCTCTTTCTCTCTGTGTATAGCTGAACATTTCATCCTCTTTCTCCTCCTTTGTCTTCCTCCTCATCGTCACCCATCAAACGCCCACTCTCTTTGCCATTTTCATCGCTTTTATTCCTCGCTTACTCCAACCTTTCCATACAGTAGTAAAGCACCAGGTCAATTGATGCGTTTCGTTTTGTTGTGGATTTGTCACTTTCTGGGAGCTTTTTGCTAGCTTTTGTAAAAGGAGTTGAAGGGATTCAAACTATGCGGGTTATAAGCATCGAGAGGATGGTCACCAGAGAAGGAGAGAAGCTTATTGCAGAGAGTTACAGATACAATGTCATCAGTACTGTTTCTCTCAAGTTTAAACATGTTGCATCGTCCAATAATCTAGACAACTCTGCAGAAAAGGCTCGAGACCGGTCTCGTTTTAACAATTTGTGATTCGACAAGTATCGGCAACAGCGTCAGCACCACCCGAAGAACCATTGCTTGTGCATCGTACAACACCGGATACGGCGATATCTTCATATAATCCACAAACCCAGCTATAGGTATTATGATAGCAACGGGCATCAGCGGACAAATAGTCATGCAGCATTGGAGAGCAAAACCCGAATCGGGAGTAAGTCGGAAAGGGTTGACAGAAAGCAGGAGGATGCAAGCCTAGAAATTGAGTACATAGTCCCCATTTCTTATATTTGGCGAGAAGAACTTTCATGTATTGTAGCAAAAAAAGGTCTTAAAGATTAATAAAGATAACACAAGGTAGCTGACAATACGACCGACACAAGGGTGCTTGAAACGGGATATGATATCTGTGATGACGAGGAATCGTAGATACTGCTGGGTATAGGTGTTTCGGTTGCGATTTGCGTGCTAGGCAGTTGGGCCCCAGAGTCGACGTTATTAAAGGATGGTCCTGCTGTAGGCACGCTTTCCTCTACAGCAGTGATACGTGATACAATTTGTGTTGCAGAAGTTGATGAATGTCCATGTACTGTATGTGCTGCTCTCAAGTAGTAAAATAAAAATAAGCGGATGTCAAACTTACGGGCGACGACTCTTATTTGGGCAAAACATGCCAAAAGTAAGAGGGTTGTATAGAGCGTCTTTGAAACTTCTCTGAGATTCATGATATGAATGGAAAAAGGAAAAAAGAGAAAGAAAGACAAACGTTGCACATGCTCTCACATTTTATACACTTGCACGCAAAACTTCAAAGTTTAGTCTTCCTGATTCGACATGTCAGCGTCGTACCAAAGCAGATCTATGATTTCCTTTTTGTATCAAATTCGCCTTGTCGCTGTCATATGCAGTACGCAATATAAATGTGTACATGTTTGTATGTGTCGTTCAAAATGACGTTTCTAGAAAAGATAGAGTCTACAGTCGCTTTTTCTGTGGTCCACTTTTCTGTACTTATACAGTAGAAGGAAAGAAATATAAAGTCTGTATGTAGAGTGTGTGACCCAACGGACACAAAAACAAGATCACTGTACATAACATCCTTCATTGGTTTAGTCTGCTTTTTGTTTTCTCGTGTGACAAATTTTGAATAACGCAACTTCTACAATGATATGCACAGTAGCGTCTTATAATAATACTCCACGTTACGTGTAGTTGCTTTTTGCAACCTTTAAAATACAAAGGATTGAGAAAAGTCATCGATTATTGTTACTGTACTCTAACCATATGCAGTGATACACATACCAATAGGTCAATTATCTTTCAGATAATATTGCTATGATAATGACATTTGAGAACATACTAGCGGTGTCGCAATTTTATCGTAGTGCAATACGTAGTTTATCATACCATTGGCAAACATGTAAGGATATGTCCAACAGATAGATGAGGCAAGATGTAATAGCGTATATTATATATCATAGGGTTCTTGGTAGGATGCCAAAGCAAGAGGTCGTCGTCAAAAATCTTCTCACTATCATAGATGTAGATTACAAACTGGTTTAGAGTCACGCTTTGATATAGAAACAACGAGACAAAGCACTTCAAAAGTAGGTAGCATACGAGCATTTTATTCCTCAAGACTTCATAGCTATACTTCATATTGAATGATGTTGAATTTATAATAAAGGAGACAAGAGAGCGAGCAAAAGCAGCTACATACATACGTGGTATATACCTCACATAAGCGAGAGCGATGCCCATCAATAAGTCTTAAATCAACACAACAAGAGCGCTTAAAGTTGATTATGGATGTGTTCCTCCAGGTGACAATGTTAAATTGACATTTGAAAAACGAGCGACCCCTGGGAAGTTTATACACCAACTGTTACAAAATCTTAATCTGAGAATCCAGAAAACTGGGCTTTGCCAAATGCTTTTGATCACAGAAGTATGTGTTATTTCCGTTGCTACTTTCAATATCATTGTTTTGTGCACAGGTATGTATACTTTATTATTTAGATATTGCGAATGCACGCAGTACCATATAACTCTCTCAGAGGATGTCTTTCAGGCGACTGCACTGGTGGTGCCCTTGCAGCCAGAGCAATTTGTATTTGGCAAGAAAACAGTTTCATCTTGTGCAACCACACCCGAAAATTAGTCGCATATTTGGCCAGATACTGTACGGAACTGCTTTAATCATGGAATGAATCATCCCGTACTCTTTATAATTTTTCATATACAGCACCTCGCATGACATTAGGCTTCGTGTTGCTCATATAGTAGCATTCTATAACGCTCAGGGTATAGGAACGTGGACATGAAACAGCATAAGCTCAGATTATTGAACCTCTATCACGAACCATTATTGTTAGACAATAATGCAATAATAATACAAGATCCTACAGTAAAGTCCCTTTTTTTTTCATACATAAATTCTCTGAAAACAAGGGATTGTGAAAGTTAACGAATACTAGGACAAACTACATATTGCGGAGCAAATATATACGCATATATAGCAGACATGCATAGCGAGGCACTGCTGCGGTTTTCTCATTTATGATGTTTATAATTAACGGCGCATACCGACTTTATGATAGCAGCTGTTGTATCCAACATGGTCAATAACACATACTATTTGTTCCGTTACTAGTGATTTCTGTTACTGTATCATATTATTTCCCTCATAACCTCACGTGGGTCGAGGATTCATTATCCAGGCACATTATGATGTCTTGATGTATTTATCCGATGCATTCACCTTTACTGACCTTTACTCACAAACTACATTACTGATCCTCCCGTATAATCATTTATATTAACTCAGCCGTTCAATGCACATACTGGATAGCTGCCAATCATATACTGTACCACTTTTTATACAGTAGATAGAGAATTACAGCCGATGCAGTTTTAACCCTGAATTGATCCGTTGGAAGTAAACATGTGGGGATGTAAATTTCTATTATGTTACTCTTACCATTCTCAAAGTTTCGATGAAGTCATTTGCAAGCTGAAGGTTAATGGATTCGAAATAAAGGGGGTCGACCGCAGCTGTGCGATTTACGTATTATCTATCCTAAAAGGTACAGTCAAATTCCAATACAAAAACTCTCAGTCTATACACACTGCGCATCGTTCCTTCCCGCTTAGTTTTACATGATGCTTGCTATTTTGTGTATTCCCAAACACATCAATACTGAAATCAAATAATTCATTGAAAGAAAACGATAGTCCTCAAGGTATTATACTTTTGTTATAGAAATATCACCATCAAAAATTCAAAAGATTGTGATAACCGCCACACAGCCGATAAGTCCCAAACAAGCCAGAATCCGCCAAATAGTAATTCGTCGTTTCGCAATACCTGTCAAGCCGAAATGATCCATGATACATGCCATGATTATCTATACCCACGCAATATAGATGCCCAGAGAGAGGAAGAAGGCAAAGGATATATCAAAGTTATTTTAGGCTGTTCACTTCACTAAATTGTTCAAATGATGCTTATAGCTATACATTTTCTTTGTGATTAGAAGAAAAAGAGAGAGAGAGAGTAACTACTTGCCTGAGAGCACACATTCACACTAAGCACAGTGCCTGCGCCCATGTTGATCACCGTAAAAATATTGATAATGACATAGTAAGTTCCTAGTATTCCACCTAGCAAAGATTACCAGATGAATATATTGTTGTAACATGTCGGTAAGCGTTTATAATGACCACCTTTGAATCATACATACCGATCCACGAATACCACGGGCTCTCTGAGGGGGAGGGGGAGAATGGACGATATATATATGTTAATTCGTGAGAAAAACTTGAATGGTTTATGTTAATACCTTTTAAACGGCTAAACCGGGGTCGTGGAGTTTTTAGAACTAATACATCAAATGCAAAAGCAAGCAAGTTGGCCATCAATCCAATCACAAAATTGGCTGTTGCAGAGAACGATCGACCAGCAATTACACGCATGGAACCATTGGTACCTAAATTATTTTTTAAGGTTTAAAATTTTACGTGTTGTATGTGAGTCATTTTTCTATTTTGCATTTTGTCCGAAGCCTAATTATCTCTTTTCCGTTTCTCTCATATATATCTAGAACCTGCTATTGTGGATGCGTACCAGATTGAACAGCAACAGCCATTCCACCAGTGATCATAAAAAATACAGCAACGGCTTTGCCATCGTGAAAAAAATGTTGAATGCGATGGCTTATGCTGTTACTACTGCTCTTATCGATATAATTGCCTTCATCTATAATTCGTTGATCTTTGTCGTTTGTCGTAGCAGCAACTTCCGGTACCACAGCAGTATCAGTAGCAGGAGGTCGCTGCCGTAACTGCTCTTCATCATTGCTGAGGTTGTCGTCATCGTTCATCGTTGCCGTACTTGTGTCTGTTTCAAGTTGCTGTTGCTGCTGCTCCTGCTGTCTTTCATCGACCGCTCTTTGTCTCTGTTGAAGATCGAGGATGCTGTCATGGACTGTAGATACAGATGATTCATCGTCCTTCTCCTCGTCACGTCGACTCATAATAATACTAAAGAAAAAGGTGCTGCGGAAATGAAAATTGAATAGCAGTAGAGAGGGAAAAAAGTACAATGAGGGAAAAAAAGAAACCAACTCCTTCGTATCATTCCTTTTCTTTTATTCAGGGTTAATACATAATTCACGCTTTGGTCCGTGTGTCACCCCAATGTATTACTCAGCAAAAGAGGTAGTCTCAGCTTGATCCGGCCAGAGGATCGGAGGCATACTCTCGCTTTTCTTTCCATTTCATTTTTGCAGATCAAAGACTGATCCAAATGGTATGGTCACTGACTCCGTCTACAAAGGTAAAGGCGTATTGGGCCATGAATTTTCCGAGGATACCAAAGAGCATGATTGCCAGTACGCGTAAACTTGAAATTTCCAAATAAACTATTGAATTACATGTCGTTAAAAGCAAATAACAAAAGGGATCAGAGAATGATTTCTTTGCTTCTCTATGTCCTTTTTTCTTCAATCTGTCTGTGTACCTGATAACGCTTCAGTATTGGAAGCCAGCACAATTAGACCGACGAGATAAGAGTATTCGAGCTGTTTGTAATCCCATATCACCATGAGGATAAGTAGCATTTTACCGAAACTGGATATGACGAGCGCCATAGCAACATAATTGTATCTATTACAGGGCACGACCTTTTCAATTAGCTATAATGGTGGCAATCAAATACAGGAAGCAAGAGACATGCCTTATCTTTTTTGATCGGGGCACAAGCACTTGGATCGCCAGATTGATAAAGCCATGAAATGCAACAAATTCTACAAAGCGATTGTCATTACTAGAACATCTATCAAAGACACGCATTTTGGTTCGCTTACCAAACACACAAAGAGCAAGTATATAAAGGTATTGATGGTATAACGGCCGAGGTGCAAATGTGGAATTGTAATCGGCATAGTAAGTTTCAAGACGAAACCATTTGATATCTATTCCCCGTTATGTGGGATATGGTTAAACGTGTTGATGAAAATTCAGGCAAAAAATGCATGCGTACTCACAAACTTCAAACAATATGAGTAAAATGGCGAAACGCGACACGTGAGGCTGTTATTGGGAGAGCTCGTTCAGATGAATAACGCGTCTCTTGTAAACCTTCACTCGCACTATCTCTTTCCACGTTTCTTTTTACTCTTGGTAAATTTTACCTCTATACCATTTCCAGATTGTGCTATACGATTGAACAGTAAATGTCGATATACTTGAGGTTTCAACAGCAACATGTCAATGAATATTATTACAAAGTCGTGTTCAATGTATTTATCTGCAAAACGATTGCACTTTTCCTATTTGTATATGAGAAGCACATTAACAACAACAACAACAATAGCATCAGCGGTCTTTACTAGTATGCTCTGTGTTAATTAAACTGTACTTACACATGATGTCAAACGAATATTATCTTTACTGTATTGTGTATACAAATCTCGGACCAATGATCCACATTCCACACATGTTGGCATTGTGGGGGAAAGAAAAACCAGTAAAACGATGGAAAGGAGGACGAAAAAATGAAGTGGAATGAAGTACAATAAGGGGAATATATTAAGGAAAAACGATGACAGGTGAAGACAGCAGTGTGGTCTTGCGGGTAAAATGACGGTGGCGGTGGTGATGTAGTGGAAAAGGTGATGCTGCGTTCTGTGTGAGAAGATAAAATCGACTCTGTTCTTTTTTTCTATATCTATTATACGGTGTGCGTGTGTGTATGTGCTTGTGTGTGCGTGTGTGTAATGCGACGAAGAAAGGGTAAAGAAGACAATAATAGCAGTAATATATACAGTTGAAAAAAATGACGTCTTTCTCAACTGATAACACACTTGTTCTTCGATCGTCGCTTGTATATCTCAATGTATTTTAACTGCTTGTTATTAATCGCACCTCGTCGCCGTTCACGGATATAGGCGACAGCATCTAGCGCAGGCATCCCCAACTCAATCAAAGCTATCGCGACTAATACAGGCGCTCTATTTTAAAAATGACAGTAGTATCATAAACCACGTTACTATCATCCACTCACGCAACACACCAACCAACAACCAAAAAATATCTGATTTAACCATTCTACCTTCCAAGACCCGCCACACAATGCGTAGCAATGCATGGTGCAGGAGGGTCGCCATCCTGTCGCTGTTTGTCTTGCTGCTCTGGAAACCGTTCGTCGACCAAATTTAGCCATGCATCAACAATGGTAGCAGGTGGTGCCTCGCCGTCCCCAAATACCCAGTCATGCACCTGGATCCCTTTTTCCTCCAACAATGTGGGCGAATACGTGGCGTAGCAGCACCTGACAACGTCGCTTACGTTCCATCGGTTGAATTCCTTATATATACATTCAATAAATATGGAGAAAACATGGACTCACCCAGCAGCCATTTGCGCATTCAACATGTCTTCGCTCCTTCTTTGCATAACTACACTTATATCCGCTCACAGTATAATACATTGTTGTTGTTACCTCTATGTAGAGTGGTAGATTGTTGTTGCTTGGTGCATCGACAATCAAAAAGCGAGCACCTTTATATTCAATATATGTCGGAGGATTGATAAGCGATCGCTGTCCGGTACCAAACTGTGGAGATCGAGAATACATTTTTTCTGGATTGTATCATGTGTGGTACGCCATAAATATGTTTTTGTAAAAGAATGAGTCACTGATTGATTGATTTGCATTTTCATATGCACCGGCACATGATATCATGTCCTGTTTCTTTACCTTTTCAAAAACAGACGCAAAGAGAGAAAAACTGGAATATGTATATATAGTGCAAGAAACTACAGTAGTGGTAGTACTGGTGATAAAGAACGAGAATAAGGAAGTTTGGCGGGCTGCTGCTGCTGCTTGTTGCGAATTCAATCGCAGTGTTTAGATGGACTCGATGTGAGCTAGTAAATGTTATGCGTCGTAGTTTTCTGCCGAAGTTCTTGTAAGGAGTTCCCGAAAATAGATGGGTTTTCAAAAACTGCGTTGAAACAAAGTAATGGAATGGGCAAATCAGCAAAGAAGTAGTTCCATTTGTCCGAGGACTCAGAGCATTACCGCTAGTCGATGTAAATGACGAGAAAGAGAGAGAAGGAAAGAAAAAAATACAAGAAAAAAAAGTAAGGAAGAGGGTAACACGGAACAACCCTGCGTGTGTAGGTGTGTATGTATGCGTGTATGTGTTTAGCTCGGTGCTACGCACGATGTACTTGGTGCAGCTGGCAAGCATTGGCGACACCTGCCGGCATTTCTCCACAGCAGCAGCAATATATAGCGGAACCATAATACATGAGTGTCGCTGACTAGGCGATCTTCTTCACTGAACTCCATTCGATCCATTTAATCTACTATTACTACTACATACTACAGGCATATGGTCCATTCGTTCACAATAACATTGTATTCCCTTCAGCCTCTTTGTTGTTGTTCTATGCGGGATCGTCTCCCGTATTTTTATTCTTTTAAAAACAAAAAAACAATTGGTGGGGATGGAACTATGCTTTAGTTTCAACAGCGTTGTCCTTGTTATCAATAATGTTCAATCGAGGCATGTTGGAGGTGGCAGCAGCATTAGCGGCACTCTTCAACTTGGCGTTCTTTTCAGCCTGCTTCAATTCTTCGGCTTTGATGTGTGCGACACGTGCAAACTAAAATATTCATATATAACCGAAATATTCATACGCGATCAGTTATCTCGCGTTCTTTTCTACTCTTTCTCTTTCTTTCATTATCGAATATGATTCGTACCTCCTTGGTGTGATGAAGGCATTCCATATAATCGTCACGTTGGGCATTGCACTGTTGAGGGAAATCGGCGCCAGCATAGCATTTGTTGAATTCTTGCCAAAAGTGGAAGCATCGGCCACGGCCTAATATATATTTTTTCCAATTTAGTTTTTAAGTTAATGAAAACCTGTATTCGTACTTTTTTTTGACTTCATTCTTTATGTATTTTTATTATAGCACAGTTTCAGTGAATTGATTGCTTACCGCCATTCAAACCGAAACCTGAAGCCATTGTGTAGTTGTAATGTTACGCTTGAAAGTTGGAACTCTGGGTCTATAAACAATTTTGAGACGAGAGAGAGGGACCGCCAAAAAAGTGACGTCGCTTCGGCCGAGCTCAGCCAATCAGAATCGGATGTTGTCAAAGAGATAGCTAGAATATATAAATGCCAGCGCTGCCAACTTACATGTAAACCCTTTATATCAAATAGTATACCGGTAATTTTTAACGTTAAAAAACCTTGATTTTACTGTCAATCCCGTACTATTCTGACTCTATATGCTTTTCAGCAATGATACTCAAACCCTCACTTTTACGTAATCATTCTCAAACAAACATGCGGAAATAGTATATATTCCTTAGCAGCGGTCCATAGCAACATCATGTGCTACCTAGCAACAGGAACATTTTTCATCTTAACAGCACGTTTTCTATAGCAGCAGAGCACTTATCATAACGACAGCACGTTTTTCATAGTAACGGTAGCGGGCTCTCATTCAGTAACGCTATGTCTGCCTCAGCAACAGCAGATGTGCCGGTCTGCTTCAGTGCGTTTTCCCCAGCAAAAGCGCAACAGCCATCAATAAGAAGAAGAGTTTAGTCGCCATACAAATGACGTCAACTGCAACACTCAGCTTCGCTCTAAGCTGGCGTGGGTGGGATTGTGTGGCAAACTACGATTTGACAATCTCGGGTTCACAGATACAAACTTTTAAGACCAATATGGTTTAAGCATTCTTGTCCCTTTACTGATGAAAATTTCGAAAGAAAAGGTCCTTATGGTAGGTAACCTGGTACATTAAGAGATTTAGTACCTCGCTGAAGACCGAATAAAGTCGCATACACTAACGAAACAAGAGTATCGTACTTTCTTGCTCTACCTGAAGAACACTATAGGACATGCAAGCAGAAAAGTACTATTGTTTCGATATCAAGTAATAATTTAATAAGTGTGCACTTCATCTTTTTGCCCTCTGTGCGACACAGATCGGCCAATCGAAAGTGCAGCCAAGGATGATTAGCCAATTATTGGCATTCAACGTAAGAGGTTGCACACACATCATGCCACACCAAAACGGCTTTGATGAACCTGAGTTTTTTCACGCTTCTGGAAAAAACATAATATTGACTCTATACAACTCCGTTTTTTGTAACCTTTTTAGAGAAAAAGAGAGACGCTCGGTCCATTCCGTTATCTCTTTTCTTTTCCCTTGTCTATTTTTATCGTATTTTTCTACAATCGTGAGTAATTTAAAAAACCTCACACCAAATGACACAGTCTACAAAACCGGCGACGGCAAAAGGCGGGATTGTGATCTCCGTCATTACCGCGCTCTTGATTGACTTATTGGCATTCACTCTTATTCTGCCACTATTTCCTCGTTTACTAAACTACTACAGACAAGAAGAAGCAGGAAACAAGGTTAGTAATAACATTGGCAGGAGACATTTTATGTTCTATTGTTTTATTCTCTAGAAATATGTTTATGAAGAGGTGCTGGGTAATTAATGCCTGTTGCAACTATTAGGAAACACTGCTTGGATATGCATTGCAGATTATGGAACAATACAAGCATTTAATATCTGGCGATAGAGGGCATGGGAACAAATGGGATACGGTGTTTCTTGGAGGTTTACTAGGCTCGCTCTTCTCCCTTTTGCAGTTCATCGTATCACCCATCATTGGTCGAGCCAGTGATCGATTTGGGCGACGAAAGGTGCTCCTGTATACGATGGTAAGGAAGTGATCAGTCTCGAGACGAGCTAATGCAGTACTAATCTTAAATGTTTGTAAACGATAGATTGGTAACCTGCTTTCGACAGGTATCTGGATCTTTGCTCGGTCATTTACAATGTTCCTGCTCGCCCGTATCGTTGCGGGACTTAGTGAAGGCAATGTCCAACTCAGCATTGCCATTATATCAGATGTCACTCCGCCTTTACAGCGATCGCGAAGCTTGGTGAGAAACTTCCCCCTTTTAAAAAGAATCCGATATTGCAATATTGTGATCGACTCATAAAAAACGCCTAAATTAAATATATAGGCTCTCGTGGGTATTGCTTTTGCTGTAGCATTCACATTTGGACCCGCTATTGGGGCTTGGTTTGCTTCAGTCGATCTGAGCAAGATCTTCCCCGGTGCAAGCGGTATTTACCCATTCTCTATGCCAGCAATTGTTGCACTAGTGCTATTATCGATCGAGACGCTATACATCTTCAACAAGATCCCAGAGACAAAGGAAGCCAAATCAGCAGCAGCAAGGAAAGAAGAACAGACCCATACCAAAACACTGAAAAACAATGTCGAGTCGGTCGAACAACGTATCAGCAATTTACGCCGACTTAAACTGATCCACTGCCTGCATTTATTTCTGTTTTCGGGCATGGAGTTTACCCTTGTTTTCTTGACATTCGACGTGTTGGACTACTCGAATATGCAGCAAGGGAAATTGCTCGGTTACATGGGTATTTTGTCTGCGTTGCTTCAAGGGGGCTATGTGCGTCGACAGGTGCAACGGTTGGGCGAAAAAATGTTGGTATTGCAGGGTATGGCGGCTTGTGTCATTGGTTTATCGTCGCTAGCGATGGTGGCGTCGAGTGCATATGCTGTTCAATGGCTCTATTTCGGCGTTTCGTGTCTTGCACTAACGACAGGCACTGTTGTTAACTGTCTCACTGGACTGGCGAGTTTACAATGTCAGGAGGAGGAGGATAGTGATAATGACAAAACCAACGACGAAAAGAAGACCCATCCATCACTTGCCAAAGGAAGAGCCCTCGGCGAATTTCGTAGTTCCGGACAACTGGGGCGTGCATTGGGTCCTGTTTCAGCATGCGGTTTATACTGGCTTGCCGGTCCAACTAAATGCTACGGTACGGGAGCTATCATCATGAGTGCTGTTACCGTGACAACATTTTTAAGTGTTCCATCCACTCGAAAAGTAGTAAAAACAGAATAATAAAAGTTGAATGACCCAAAATTTGTAATTAGAATAGATGAGTAGTGGTACTTTATTATTAATTATCTAGATAGTACAAAATAAAACAGAGAGAGCCAACACGACAGTAGTACCAACACGTTTAGGAAGAGAACTAGTGCAAGCGAAGCAACTGTGATTAATACGAGTGTGCAAAAACTTTGATAATCTATGCGACTTACATAGTTGCTGGGAACAATGCCCACGCTGCCGTCAGCCTTCTTGGCTTGCCACCAATTACCCTTTCTGTCGAGGATTTCGAGCGTTTCATCCTTGGAAAAAGTCAACTCGTTTGGATCCTCAGGGTTTGCTTGGTCTAATAGAAGAACAATGTTGAAATGACAGCACGAATGAATATTGGATGTAGATGAGCTAAGGTAAACTACACGTCGCTGAAAACTTACATGAATGCAGAGCACTGGCCGTGGGGAACTTTTGGTGTTCTTGATGCGCCTGGGGAATAGGCGGATTGTTGTTGTTGTTGGCTGGGGTTTGAGGAAGAGGGTTTTCCTTGTTCTGGGACGGCGAGACAAAGTTGCGCTGGATCATGGGTGCGTTGATGCGCGGCAAACCGCCGCCATGACGACCACCGTAGAACAACGAGTACAACTTGGATTCCTCAGAGCATCCGAGCAAGAAGACCCAAAGATATTGCATGATGATGAGGATAATCAAACCACCCAAGGTTGCCTTGGCACCGCTGGTCTGCTCTTGTTCATAGTAGACGATAGGAATGAGATATGTCAAATAGACAATACTGATGGCCAACAATGTCAAAAGCTAGAAATTATAAAATTATACCGATGAGTTGCCCTTCAATCATTTTTAGACGCAATCCAATTAAGATAGAATACTTTACCAGGCCTCTGTGAGGACCGAATCCACCAACACCTATCGCTACAATCATGCCCACTGTAAAGAATAGTTCAAAGATAATAATCCACCACGTCACGCCGTGAAAAGCGGCAACACAAGCGCCGATAAATGCAATAAGCCAGCCTGCCTATTGAGAACGCACAAGAGTGATGAGAATCGATAGCATCATGTAGACATTCTGTAAGTTAGAACATTGATTGATGTTATCTTACAACTGCGAATGCTGCGGTGCCCAAGACGAGCGGATTAGTCAGAGGATAGATGTTTCCGTAGCTGTCCATGATGAACGAGTAAAGAAAAGATCAATAGCCATGGTAAAAGTCGCGTTGGCTCCATTTATTCCAACGCCTCGACGGGGGTCTCTCTGTTTCTTTTGGCTTGCAAGGGAGGTATAACATGTTTCATCATGGGGGAGGGGGTGGTTGAATAAGCATCATACTCCGAGTTTTGTTAAATACATATGCACGCGATGGTGACTATGAATGATTGACTAGAAACAAGTGGAACTATGAAGATGAATCTACGTGGTGACATAAATCTGTGCAAAGGACAACGCGAAAATTCGGTTTATAAATACTGTAAGAACTCGATATGATGCAAAAACTATATACACACATCATACACGCACTCATTTAGGATATAGCGCCATCCACCCACACTCTTTTGTTCTAGAAGGTATACGTATAAGCTACACAAATTTTCCGAGTTTCCCGGCGTTTGGCAAGTGACAGATGAATGCGAAACAAATAAATAAACACTCATACACTATATTGCGAGGTCGAACACTGCTATGTTACAAGTAAATCCTTGTACATTTATTGATAGAATGATGATGTATGATTTTGACCATCTCAAGTACTTGGAATAGAAGTGCTACAATAGTTACTTTGATTCCCTCATCAACTATGATACCTTTTTCAGCACAACAAACCCAAGATGATATCACTCCCACAAAAGGCACTTCATTCTGCGGCAAAAGACATCGACGTACCGTCAAAACAACAAGCTAAAATACTTTCATCGCAGGTACGCGTACACTCCCGGTTTCCTTCCTTTCACCCTTCCTTCAATCGGAAACCACACAGCGATATAGACACTTTACCATAGCTCATGATCGACAACATCATCATCCATTTGATATTTTCACAATACAGCACAAGGGAAAAGAGAGAGACACATAAAAAAGAGGTTGATCTGTACACTATTGCAGCACAAAAGTGGGCGATGACTTATTGATTCAAAGACAATAAACTAATAAACGATCGTCCAACTTGTTGAAAGATGGCTACATATGTCTAAGGCTCCGTTTAACGGTACTATTATACAAGAAAAAATTTTGGTTAGTCAGTAACTATTTTTTTCCTTGAAGGTCGAAATGCCCACATGCCACGTTTCCCCTTTTCTTCGCAATTAGAAAAAGAAATTCACCTTGTGGAAACCAATATCGTTGGCATATTCACGGAAGCACTGACGGCAGATGTTCAAGTTGTACTTGCGGATCAAAGCAGCACTGTGAGCGCAGACACGGCTAATTTTACAGAATTTATTTTTTTTCAAAACGGAACATGTATACATTAGGTCCAATTGAAATTGAAGACAAGCAAAGCACTAATAGAAAAGCGAATATAGGAAAGAATACATACCACTGACGGGAGCCCTTACCGAACTGACGGGGGCGCGAGTTCCAAACGTTAGCGTGAGCCATTTTTTAAAGCGATTGAGAGAAGGAAGCAGGCTTTTCAAAAATTGCCAACCTTTTTTTACCCTGTGGCTTCGCTGCGTATTCGGAAAGAGCCAATGAAATTGCAGCATGCGGGTTCCGTTTGACTTCCGGTCGTTTTATGGTTGGCGGCGGGCACTTGAGTACGTTACAATAGTAAGCAGGCACACAAACAAGTGCATGCAAGCATTTGCCAATAAGTACATTTTACTTTGGAAATAGAGAACAAACATTGAGGCTTATTACAAATAGCTCAAATTTCAAGATATTTTATATATAAATATAAGAGAAAATAGATATAAGAATGTTCAAACAACAAGGTGGGTGGGGTGTATATGGTTCAGAAAAGAAGAAAAAAGTAGTGGGAGAGGAAAGAAGACAATTCACATATGTAAAGAGAAGAACAGAGAAATAGAGGTATATATAACGACGTGTCTATCGCGACGAGTTCATAAGGCCAGAAATCCAAGAGGTACGCTTATCGCGTGGGCTAGGTGCTTCACCGTTCTCCGAAACAGTGCCTCCACCACGCAAGGGCTTAGCAATACGGCCAAATGTCAGTGCAGCCATCGAGTTCTGCGACTTTTGCTGCGAGCGTGCATGCTCAAGACGTTCACGCACAGCTTGCAGCTGGGCCTCGAACTTTTGGTTCTGTGTGATCAATTTTTCTTGAGCGTCTTGCAAGAGTGATTCGAGGCTCTGGATACGCTCATTACGAGCAATCAGCTTGCGTTCGGCTAACGCGACTTCTTTCTTGAGCGATGCGTTCTGTTCAACGAGCTATTGAAATAAAAGTTGTTGACTTAGCAATCGTTTTCTTTTCCGGCATGTAGCTGTTGGCTTATTACCTGCTTCTGCACGTTAGTCAACTGCTCCAGGTTGCGTTCCAAGAAGGCCATCTTCTTTTGCTGGGCCTTGTTGTTGCTCGTCTTGAGAACGTTGTTGTAATGCTCTCGCGTCTCATCAAGCGACATTTCAAGTTCGACCACACGCTCACATCGGTTTTGCAGGTCGCGCATCAATGCCTTCTTCATCACTTCAAAGTCGGCCAACTGCTGAGCCATGGACTTGCGCATACGCTCAAGATCCTTCTCCTTTTCAGAGAGATCACCAGTGCCAGCGGGTGCTGGAGCAGCAGCCTTGTCCGCAAGCGTAGCTTGCAATTGATCGTTGGCAGCCGTGAGATCGGCCATGGCCTTAGCAAGTCGTTCCTGATCTTGCTGCTTGCGCTCCACCTCGCTCTTGAGCTCTTCAATCTCCTTCTGCTGCACCTCCTTTTTGGCATTGTGGGCAGCCTCGAGTTTACTCTTGATCTCGGCGATCGTCTCAGCAATGTCAGCCTTGGACTTGACGCCAGCTTCTTCTTCGGCAATTGTCTTGTCGAGAAGTTCTTCGTACTCTTGTTCAAGGGTACCGAGTCTGGCCTCGAGATCGGTCTTTTTGCGTTCGATTGCACCCTTCTCGTAGGTCAGATCATTGATTGTCTTGGTATGTTGATCAAGCAGCACCTTGGATTCAGCCAGTTCACGGCGAAGTGCTACGACCTTCTCGGTGCTCAGCTGGCCAGCACCTTCACCATCGAGTTTGCTAAGAGCATCACGGATTTGGCGCTCTTTCTCATTGATTTGGCCCTAGAAAATTAAAAGGCATTGATAAGTTTTGTTTGTACCACAAAGGATCTAGAATTTGAGTATGAGCTTTACCGATGGATCGAAACCAGACATCATCTGTGCCATCTTTTCAGCCTTCTTCTTTTCTTTCTCGCCGTCGGATGCTTCCTTGTGTGCAACGCGAACTTCGGCGAGGTTTTTCTTGAGTTCCTCAAGTTCAGAAATGAGATCCTGATTTGCTTCCTTGAGCGAGTCCACGGTAATGGCATTCTCTTTACTCTCGTACGAGATCTTTTGGAGCTGAAGACGAAGCTCGCTCAGTTCTGAAGTCATCTGCTGGTTTTCCTTGGTAACCAGCTGCTCCTGCTCCTTGTAGTAGCTCGTTTCTTCTTTAAGCGATTCGAGGAGCTTCTCACGGTTGGCCAATTCGGTCTCCTTTTCAGCGATCTGGTCCATTAACTCGTTCTCGCGCTTCATGTATTCTTCGCGCTCATCCTTCTCAAGCACGATGGCCGGTGTTGCTGGACGCGAAATTTCCTCAGCAACGGCTGGACTCTTGAAACCAGGTGCTGGCGGCAATGACTTGAAATCGCCCTTGGACACCTTGTCCATGGTGACCCATTTGTCTTCAGGAACGGTGTTACCGGCACGCCATACGTTGACTTCGCCTTCCAATGCAGCAATGTATGTCTGGAAAGTCACTGCATCGGACTTGACCTTCTTCAAGAGTGCCTTGAGTTCAGCGGGCGACAAATCGGCGTTCACCTTGGCCTTGTTCTTGATGGTCTTTGCACGAACACCGAAACGCAAGGTCGATAAAGTTTCTGCCTCGTTGTACGACGAAGGCGAACAGTTGATAATAAGTGTTGTGCGCGAGTTACCACCTAGCGACTCTTGCAAAATACGGGTCAATTTGGAATCACGATAGGGAATATGGCTCGACTAGAAGAGAGAGAGAGGCAAAAATTAGGATTAGTACACTTTGCATATTCTTGGTTGTAGGATGAAAGTATATGTACCTTGCCGTCCGTCAAAGCATTAATAACCATGCCCAGAGCGGTCAACGACTTGTTGATCTTCTTTGCTTCTTCAAGCGTTTGGCCAGATGCACCGGTTTTACCAACCTATAGCGTAAGTGAAAACGGTTTAGTTGAGGATTTCATTTAAATCCGAAAGAAAGAGTGAAGGATCGACATTTACTTTTTCGGAACCGGCCAAATCGACAAGATAGAGCTTGCCACTCTTGGCTGCACCGGTATCAACATTCTTTTGGGTGATGGTGATCTGGACGATGGAATGACTTCGAGAACTTTCGGCGTTCATGTTGGTGTAAGCAACGACACGGTTGTTGCCACCGCGACGCATGACTTCGTACACCTCATCGGCGGAACCTACATAGACTTCCAGCAAGTCCTTGACGTAGATACCCTTTTGCTTATCCTCGTGAATAGGCAGGTTGTCGCGCGAGGCTAGCAAGATGAGAGCAAGTGTTTTAGTGGGATGGTTGCTTAAGCACATGTGTTAAAAGCAAAACAACACTCACGGTTAAGCAGATCTCGGACTTTCTCCATGTAAATTTCCATGTAGGAAACTTTAACGGTGAATTCGAGGTTGCTCGGAGCAGCCATGATACTGGCAAAGATCTGCTCAACGATACGAGGGGTGATACCCTTGGTCTTTTCGTCATCGATATCGGCACCCTGAAAAGTGAAAAAAGTAAAAACAATTAACTTGTTAGTTTTCTGTGAATCTGGCAAATTGATCTATGCAAAACATCAATGACGTTACCATCATAGTATACGTTTTACCGGAACCGGTCTGACCATAAGCAAACACGGTACCGTTGTAACCGGCGGTGACATCTAGAAGAAACGGTTTGAAAATTAGAGTGTAAGCGCTTCCGGTACCATCAACGACATATGAACAAGCTCCTTTTTTTCTGTGCTCTTATCGCCAAAGTAAAGACGTACCGTCCACGATAGTTTTGACGGAATAGTCAAAGACATCCTTTTGAGCAGTGTTACTGCCATAGACCTTGTCGAACGCAAAAGAGCCCTTGAATTCCTTGCCCTGGAATGGTGATTACCCCATCCACATAAAGCATTAGCAAAAAAAATAAGAAGATAGAAAGGTCGGCGGCACTTTTAGGTGAGTTTCAAAATACTTACATTCAGTCCTACAGCAGTTCCTTCATCGTCAATGTCAATGACGGGAACGCCGCCCTCTCGAATCTCCAGAGAGTTCTGGGGCCGAAAACGACACACGACTTTGATGCTGTTCCCGGACATGTTGGGCGGATGGGAAAAGAAATCAGGAAACAGAAAGGCGAGGGGGGGGGTTTGGAAAACGACAAGCGCGGGGCTGGCGCAGAGGAGCTTAAAACCGACAGGTAAGCGAATCCCGGTTGTACAGAGTATCCTTCACAAGCTAAAACATTTTCAGGTTTCCGGAGGAGTGACAGCCGAGGGCTCATTCATTTCTCACCGCACACTATACTGACTGCCACACAGAGGGTGTATGATATACGTACGTACGTGTGTACGTACAGCACGGCACCCACACATAATGCACGCATTTCAACCACGCGCACTCACGCACGTACACAGCATCCACCCCATGATATTTACTCTCTTCTTTCTTTGTCTACACGGTTGTCATGGGAGCAGGCCAGTGAGTCGCCCTGGGGTAGCTGTCATCGATACTGAAGGGGGAGTGTGAGCTAGAGTGCTAATTCATCATGCGGCAGCGATATGGAGGTGCACTTCTTCTCATCGACCCGTGTGTGGTACATGATGCAACATTCTGCACATAGAGCCGGAACCTTCTGATCTTCTTGTACCTGATGTCGGAGCAGGGACGAGAGTTAACGGAGTTGCACGATGGATTCGGAGCTTATTGCTATTTTTTCATCTGACCAGCGATCTTCTTTTGCGCGGATAGTGGAGTATGTGCCTTTACAATAGACAACAGTTCATACAGCCTATTTTTGCTTGCAACAAGCGAGATCGATAAGCTAGTGCAATCCAGCCTTCGTTAGTTCAGGCTACGAACGAGGGTATGCTTATATTTCCACAAATGGCACTTTTCTTCACTCGGTTTTAGGGTGCACAGACGGCTTTGATTGGGACAAGAGAAACAAATGGGCCTGGATCGTGATACAAAAAGACGAAAAGCGGGCCGGGATATCAATTAACGAGAGACACCTCGCTCACTGAGGACTGAGAGAGAAAGCCAGAGCGATCGACCCAAAGTGAACCAGAAAAAAACCAATTTTTCCTTTCATTCCTCTTTTTTTTTTCTCTTTCCATACTAGTTTCTTTTGACTCCTTCTCTTCTTTTTTCCTCCACTCTTCTTTCTCGAAGCCATGGCATCTTATTACAATAACCAGCACGACTACGGAGCACCGCCACCGCCACAACACTACCAGGATTCATCCTATCCAATGTACGACATGGGCTACCGCGACAATAACGTGACGAGCCCGACTGTTGCGACGGACGACGGCTACGGTGCGAAAAGATCTCGGAATTCTCGGCAGAACGGCCAGTACCAGCACCTAGGCGATGGTGGACCAGTCTTGTACGTCGAACAACAGCCAGAAAAACGATCGTGTCTCGACAAAATGTGCTGCGGATGCTGCACATGTTTTCCTCGCTGGGCACGATGGATATGCTGCTTTCTGTTCCTGATTATTGTTGCCATTGGCATCGTGATTGGCGTGCTGGCCGCGCTCTTCAAAACACCTGAGATCAACTTCAATGGTCTCCAGGGCGAACCATCCTTCAACTTGACCGGCACCACTGCCAATTTCAACTTTAATTTGAATATCACCGTTGACAACCCTAATGTTCTTGGCGTTACGTTTGAAAAGATCGAAGCCAAGGTGTGTTTCGATGTGTACTTCTTTATTTTGAGAACTTGATATATGTGCACACTCGCTAATGGGTTGCTGCATATCGCTTAGGCTTATTACCCGGGTTATCGAGACAAGAGCATCGGTGGAGGTATCAAGGACAATGTGCACATTGGCAAGGAGACTGTCACCACAATTATCTTCCCATTTACCATTTCCGTTGATGCCATGAATACAGAAACACAGGCCATCCTGTACGATATCATGGGTAAATGTGGTGTGCTAGGTGGTGAGGCACCCGGGATCACCATTGACTACGATGTCGTTCCTACCTTGGATATCATCGGTATCAAAATTTCACCCACTATCTCTAACAGCGCCAACTTGCCATGCGACAACTCTGTAAGTTATTGTACCTTGATGGAAGAAAGGAGAGAAAGATTGAAGGACTAGAGTACTGAACGCATACACAATTTGGGCTTCTGATTCACAGGACATACCGAATCTGTCTGATCTGGGTGGATTGACAAGTTTGATTCCTTCCGATGTCGCGAACCAACTTCCGACCAATCTTGGTGATGTTACTGGTCAGCTAGAAAACCTACCGACAGAGAATATACCAACGAGCATATAGAAAAGAGAGAATATTAAGAGAGTAAACAAATTTTATATGTGTATTTGTAAAATACTTACCTTGTACATATACAGCAGTATCTTTTTTTCTAAATAATAATTGTGTCGTGTCGAGAGCTGGCTTTCGTGTTGCCTTAATGACTTTTGTCTGTACAACATTAACTACTTGCGCTTTTCAAGAAGCCAGCTAGTCCCGTGAAAAGAGTACATCAATTTGTACAGGGACACCATCAAGAGATTTATCTACGTGGCAAAATCAGTACGCATGCGAGATTTACTGCTGCTACTGATACATACCACGCATTTTCTTACATGGTTCTTTGATTATCTCTTCGGTGGAATAGCCTGTCCTTTACCATCACCGGATCCAATGATTGACATTCCTTTTATGGCAACATGCTCATCACACGAGCCATATAAACACAGTATATTAATACGAACAATATAAGGAAATTAATGGGCTTGGCACATAACTTATGATATTAGAAATATATAGTGAAACTGTTTTACCAAAGTCTGCTTGAGTAAAATAGCAACCCTGTGTGTAGCACGTATTATCCAAAGTGTGAGAAAGCACTGCTTCGTTATACATACATTCTTTGACGGTATGCCTCATTATAGAGCACACATACTGTATATATCACGTCATTACTTTGAGTTTCGTTACAAAAAATAAAGTAGGCATCAATTGCATTTTGGTCTTTTTCTATGTCTATAGAATAGCACTTAATAGAAACCAAAGATAGAATGATATTCATCATATTCTTCGACTCGAAGTGCTCCTTGCATCAAAGCATTGAAAGTCTGTATATACACATAATATGCCAGTCGCAGTCTGCTTGCACATATATAACAGTGTTTCCGAGCCTTAGAATAAATGTTTTATTAGGGTAACTTAAAGGCTTTACTTTGCAAGCATGTGTATTTATTTCTTGGCTAAGCTATACCAATTAATGATGACCCGGACTAAACGATCAAGCTGTAATCCACCATGTTTAAAGATGGCTAATAAACTGATATATTTACAAGCTATATTTCATTCGCAAATTGAGTCTCTAGGATATGTCTCTGTCAGTGTCGTTACAGTAATCAAACACAGCGTAATGTGCGTTAAAGATCTTGATTCACAAATATCAGCAAACACGCACTATATAAAGAAAACTTTTCAATTCCAATTCCCAGTGAGTATTTGCTAGTTTATGATATAGGCAAAATAGTGATTCAATATAATGAAATGTAGCAACATGTAAGTTTGGGCGGAATTCATAGTGCAGGCCATCCTGTAGGCTTCGTATTTCCAAATTTCTCGGCAAGTTCGTCACTGAAATGTCGAAGATGCCTTTCTCCACGTTCCCACTGTTGTTATCACTATATTTTATCATGGCCCCCAATGTCTTGTTGCTCCTCCGCTATTACTCTAAGTAGCGATGATGATAGCTCGGCTTCGGAGGAGACGCCCTGGAAACACAAGTTCAAAGCCGGCAATGTATCGACGGTTGCAAGCGCCGAGGAAAGAAAATATAGGAGGATCCGCCAATATATGGTATCGGGTCTAAAGGGACACGCAGTGACTGTTCGTACAATGGCTCGTGTAGGTTGTAAACCGACGATGAAGTTGTAGACGTAAAAGGCACGTGATGGCGTTCCCGGTTTCCGCTTTCGCCAAGCAAGCGTTATGAACATGATCAAGTGGATTAAATTGTAAATGGTGCCGAATATTTCGTAATCATTTTTGGTGTACGGTGATCGAGGGTTCCAGAGTAAAACGGCATCGAGAATATGGAAACCAATGATCAAAAGGAATTGAGGTCGTTTGAGATAGTGCATATGGGCCTTGATCCATAATGTCGATGGTGTCTCATTCTTTGTTGCTGCGACTAAATCATCATTCCCTCGGTGTCGTTGCCGATGTGCAAAGAAGCCTCTGGCAATAATGCCCGTAACTATCAGCTGAAGGAAGGTAGCACCCCAGAGAACCATGTCGTTGTCTCTTGCGACCAATGATATCGTTTGTAACAGACAGAAGATTGCTACGGGAAGCCTAAGGTTGCTGTCAAAATGTTCCAATGGTCGTAGGCAGACGTAAAGTAGTAACAGAAGGAAAAGTGCAAACAGGGCACCGGATGTAAATGGATTCATAATTACGCAATATACGTAGATAGTAGTTGCACTTGCTATAAGTAGGAAAAGCTTTCTTTCTTGTGAACAAAAATGTTAAAAGAGATTTTTTTATGAAAAAATGCTATCTTTTATCATTTATAGCATTTATGATTCTTGTTTCGTAGGCTTAGATGCCGTGTAACTGAATGTTTTTAAACAAATCTCGTTTTATGTACATCTGCTATACGGACATAGTATTTTGTGTTTTTAGTCAGAAGAGCAAAAACAAACAGCAACAAAGAAGATTGATGAACTGTAGAGAGGAGCTGTTTATATCTCCACGGTACCTTTTAGCCGAAAATGTATGTTAATATCATTGGGTTAAGTATTTAAAGAACATAAAAATAGAGGCTTTACTATATGATGGACTATTACTACTACTATGAGGCTATGAATGTATACGCCTGAAACACCGGATTGACTAATATTGAGTACCAGGAAATACTACAGATGTGCGAGTACATGGTACGACGAGGCAATCACTTTAAATTGATGATTTCAACAATCTTTGTCCTTGGTTTTTTATTCGCGACTTTTATGAACAGCCCAGTACCAAGAGCAGGAAAAAATATGCGTCTTCGGCTTACTATAATCGTGTGTTTCTTCCATAATACACCAACAGTTGCTAGTTTTTAAGGAAATTCGATCTGTTGGTATAGTGTACTGAGGTAGCTTGTAGCGCTGTATCACACAATGTAGCTGTTCCAGTAATTTGGTAAAACGAAAAAGGACGGCTATGGGCTTTGATGGCGCGATTATATGGCACTACTCCTTTTTTGGAACACTTTCCGAAGACAACAAAATACGCGCCGATAACCAGGACAGTACGAATGATCCCGCGTCAAATGCTAAACGAGCAATTGCTTTAGGCGAGAGTAACAGCGATTCACTCGAAGGTACAGTTATCAACAAGTGACCACGATTAACTAATCGCATCTGTTTTAAAAACCGCTGACACCGTCAGGATGCTTGTGCTCGCTCCCTTTATGGATCTACGCGCAAACTCGTATGCTTACCAAGGCGCTTAACGAAGACATTCGACAAAACGAATATGATGCCACGGCCGTATTTGAACAATGCATTCAGACCATTACCCGATGACACGGAGCAAGCTGGCTAACTTAAATACCCTCGACAACAAGATTCGATTGAATGTTTGTCGATTCCATTATCCAGTGCAGCACGCTTAGCACGCGAACGCACTCGACTGTTTCCCTTGTCTTGTTTATTGGCATACACTGGTGCGGCAAGGCTGGCCGGCGAAGAGTACAAAAGCGCTGTCCGAAAAAATGCTATTCGAGGAATCCTAGTGGCGAAAAACAGGAGGCGAAATTGCAATATGACCAGCGCGTTGGCATGATTAGCCAGCTACTATTCGATATCATACCCTTTATCCTTAACCATATATCAGCATCCTACTCAAGCTATCAGAAATAAGCAAATCATGGTATGGTTTTATTTCGGAATGTCATCAAGTTTGGAGGTGTATGGCAATACGGACAACGAAGCGCAAAAGATGCCTCTCTGTAAAGTACAGTAGTCAGCCAGCGCAGAGTACTATAGTGCACCCAGCCACGACTAGGAAACAATGTTTCGGAAGAAGACATGGTGAAATGGCTTCGACTTATTGCACATACACCATTCAGTAGCCTCAAAAGTCTTGATAAGAGCACTCTTTCTGGAACACCAGAAAATCGGTACTTACACGTCCGATAGATGAGACATACAACCCTGCTAATCTAGAACTGCTTGTGGGCAGCCTGAAAATGTCAAACCGAACTCAAAGAATACCCGCTACACCAAGTTTTGCGTGGCTTGACCGAGGTTCTAATAATTAACTTTATACCTATCTAAAGAGGCCCTCTTTATGTTCCTTGTTCCAGCGAATATACCTCCGCCTCTATTGATACCATGTATTTTGTGAAGTGGCTACACTCAGGTCAATGAGTCAAACTCTGCAACTTTTTTGATCAAAATTATTTTGGGCGGGCTCGCCAATTCTCGCCTAATGCTGAAGATCGTTACTTTCTTCTCTTTGGGTTGTTAAGTATCGTTGGTTGGTTGGAGTATCTTCTCGCTTGCCATATTTACAAAAAATGAGAAATAGCGAGTCCGCTGAAGGTACTCTTAATTTAAACGATGTTGTTCGTCAGAGACTATTTTTCTCGTCGTTCAGCTTGCCCTCAATAATGCTGTCACTGTGAACGCATCCAAGTTTTTTTTAAACTTTTCAAATGGATCGCCCATAATTTATTGTTAAAGAACTATTCAAGGTACAAAAGCTAGCAACGCAGGGAACATTAACATACATATGTTTATAAATTTATAACATAGCAAGTTAAGAAATTGCTTATCTATTGAAATTTGCAAATGTCATACCGTATTTCCAAGTATGTATAACCTACAGTAGACTACCTTGGCTTAAGAATGTTGACCGTGAACGAAAATACGCAATGTACTATATAGTTTAAAAGTGTATGTCATGTTGTGGAGATTAACTCATACCATATAATAAACTGATATTTTTGTGCAAGAGATGCTTATTCGCAAAACTCTCGTAGAATAATGGAAGAAATCAGAGAAACCTCGTGCCCAAATTTGTAAGACAGTGAATTCTTCACCTGACAACACACTCTTATTTAATTAAATATCTCTGAAGAAACCTCACAATATACTATGCAGTCATGGCTACACAGGAAATGAATGGAAAAGAAGGTTAATTGTTTTTGTTGCTCTGCGGAATCGCGCATGAATCTTTTTTCGTGCACCCTGCGGGACAAGTGACGGTGACGCGCCCGCAGGGTTTCAAACGCACCGTCTAAAACAAAAAATGCTGTCTGTCCTCACACCGCGTCTTCTTTCCAGAACGAACACATTCATACGCACCATGTCAACACATTCCCACCTAACCGATAACTGCATCTTTTGCAAGATCATTAGGTAAACCAGCCAACCTGGTTACTAAGGAAATGAACATTGGCAAAGCCGAAAAGCACTGTGTTGACTATTATTCTATAATAGAGGAGAAATTCCTTCTTTCAAGTTAATCGAGACAGACAAGAGGTTTGAATTCCCTTTAATTCCGGTCACTTATTATAACAGTGGGTTTCTGTAGCTAAAGAAGCATACCTCTAGCTTTTCCTTCATGGATATAGATCCTTTGAGCCCTGGCCACGCGGTAAGTGGAAATAAGAGAGCGAATTAAAAGTAGGCGTTGCTATATAGTACTTATGCATAATTTGTTTCGCCTATATAGCTCGTTATTCCCAAGTGTAAGTCAATTGCTAGTTGGTCGTGAAAGAAGAGATCGCATCAGCGTTTTGACGTCGGTTTGCGATAGATCACGCCGAGTTCTTTCACCAAGTACCTGACGAGTATCTTGCTGACGCCCTCCCGGTCGCAAAGAAGATTGCTGCAGCCTCTAAGCTCGACCAGTACAATGTGCTCCAGGTAAACATACAAAAGCTTTGAGGTGTTTTGCTGAAAAATGAGAAACAGGCAAAACAAATGCTAAGTTTGCGCGATTGTCTATAGAACAACGGAAAGCTGGCTAACCAGGTAAGATTAAAAAAATTCTCACGCGTACAAACACACGAAGGGCTTCATTTATCAACAACCTCTAAATATGCACAACAATTTGTAGGCCGTGCCACACGTGCATTTCCATATCATCCCCAAGCCAACCGAGGAGCAAGGTCTGGGTCTTCGCTGGAAACCAATTGGTATGAAGATGGATAAAGTCAAGGAGCTCTATGAAGAGGTCAAGAAAGATTTGTAATTTGCCATATAGCGTAAAAGTCTCCGAACAAAGTTCATATTCTTCCTCAACCGATTCGTTTTTCTCGTTTTATTTTTCTTTTGTTTTTCTTTTGCTTTTTTCTATTAACAGTTCATACTCTGCGCAATAATGCTAATGATGATGCTATCAAACATATCGAGACAAACATTATCACGTCGACCCGTCACGGCATCATCAATGCCTAGAAGAATATTTCAATATCATCAGCAGCTACCACCATCACAAAGACTGCAACCGGGTCCGCTTATCCCTCGCCCTACACAACCTCAGTCAGTACTTATAACGACCCGAAACTTTTCAATATGGCGCATTCCCTTCTACTGGGCTACAGCAACTAAAGCGAAACGACGCGTGGCATTACTTGGGAGTTTATCAGGCCTTACAATGATCGGCGCAGTGCTCGGTCCCGCATTCTGGTTAGTGCTTGGTGGTGTAGGCACAATAGTGACATGGCGGATCTGGCAGCAAACAAAGCGATGGTGGCAGCTTCTCAATCCAAGCGAGCAGATGGTCGCTTCATTAGCAAAGCAAGGAGGTGAAGGACTGATGCAGCTTCTGCGACGTCAGGTGGGCAGCCATCAAGCAGCGGAAGAGGTGCAGCGGCAAGCCATCAACAAACTTATCCAGTGGGCACGAACAGACCAAGGCCGTCGGGTACTAGTGGATGAGCTTAATGTGGCTCATGTCGACGACATTACGTTCTATCCGCCGCATTCATGCTCCTTATCGTCCCAGACTGTTGTGACAAACGGTAAGGAGTCATCCGGTCAAAAAGTCCACGTCGAGTTTTGGGCAGAGGCAGACCGATCGGTGCATCCACGAAGTGGCAGCTGCTGCATATATGCCGATGCCATTACAGATGGCTCTGGAAACATTCAAATGAAGGATATTCGATTGGCTGCACCTGGTTGGCATGCAGATGAACATATTCCTCTCGATCAACCAAAATCAGAGAACGTGATCGAGGGCGCGTTTCGAGATGTTTAGCATGAATTATTTTATGTCCCGAAAAATATAAACCTTCCCTTATTTTTCGTGTTACTCAACTTTTTTTTTGCTCTTGTTGCTTTGAACATCTTGCCATGCCAGCTGAAAATTCAGAAAGCCTTATTCAATTGTCAGCATCAAGCTGGAATGAAGATCAAAAAAGGGCAGTTGCTCGGATAGCCGGACAAGCACTAACGAGTATTGAGCCCATCGTCCAACAACATTGGGGAAGAGAATGCTGGTTTCAATTGTTGGCTCATTTAGAACTTTCTCAGCAAGATCTTGGTATTTTCAGCCATAGAACCCATCTTTTATCAAAGTCCATGTGAGCTGATCGAAGACAAATAGTCTCGAACCCAATATCTTACGACCAAGCCGCAGAGCTGTTGTCAACAGGAGACCGTGATATTCGTATCGAGATACTCGTCGATCTTTTGGCAGTGTCAATGCACCTAAACAAACAGCCTTCGTCGTAAGCACCTATTCAAGTGACACACTGATGGTATTAGTTCAGCATTTTAATATAATTGATAATATAATAGACAAGAAGGCATAGTATATGACGCTCGTGCACGACGTTTCTTATTCGAGCTTGCTCGGCTTGCAAAACTAAGTCCGGCCGATGTTACTGCAGTTGAGCGAAGTATAGCCCAACAAATGTACTTTGCACTGCAAGAAAGCTCGGGCGAAAAGGACCCTAATCTACACGATCGAGCATCATTGATGGATAAATCTGCGAAAAAAAAGATAGAAGAGACAAACCAGAAAAAGAAGACTTTCAAATGGTTGGCCACGGGTGCAGGTGTGCTTGGTGGTGGTGCTCTCATAGGTAACTACTTTTTGTACATGATCGAAAGAAAAAGGAAAGTAATGCTCATGGCACTAATAATAATATACGAATACACGTGAATAGCCCTCACAGGTGGGTTGGCCGCACCGCTTTTGGCTCCTCTGCTAGCAGGTTTGACAGGTGCCACTTTCTTTGCAACTGCTGGTGGTGTGGCATTAATGACTAGCTTGTTCGGTTTAACTGGTAAGGGGACTCTAGTTGGTATCAACTGTATACTGATGGATGTAGCTATGTATGTCGAGCTAACAATATCACTGTTGCTGTGGTATACTAGGTGGTGGTCTGGCAGGTAAACGACTCTTTATATAACGTAACTTCCATCAACATACAGCTCAAAGACTTGAGCTTGTAATTTCTTTTTCCAGGATGGAAGATGCATAGACGAATGCAAGGGCTTCAAGAATTTGGCTTCCAACAAATTTTGAATGATGCCGATTTACCGCCGATACCGACGCTGCAGGTAAATGAATGATTTTATTTAAATTATGAAGACGTTCTTGTTGTTCGATTTAGACTTATCATGGAATATATCGTTAACAAAATGGATGCTACTACGATTAGTGCACTATCTGCATTTCAGGGTTCCTGATGGATAACAAGGATGAGTTTAGAGTAAGTCAAGTAATAAAAGTGAAGAACCATATAGGATCAGATTTAGATATCCATCTGAATTACTTGTTGAATCAGACACCGTGGGAGCGTGGATTTGCTCGTGCCAAAAATTACAACGACATATACTGCCTTCAATACGAAAGCGACGAGTTGATGGATTTGGGTCTCGCATTTGAAAAGTTTGTTAAAAACCAGGCCATTCGCTACGCAGGCGTCGAAGTAGCGAAGCAAACTGCTCTTCGCGCTTTCTTTTGTACGTATATTTGTAAGATATAGGAAGGAAATGCAGCTTTTACTGATGTTAGTTTGCATTTAGCCGCTGTTGCATTGCCTGCGACGCTGCTAAAGATAGCCGATGTAGTTGACAATCCATGGCAGATTGCTGCCGACAGATCACGAAAAGCAGGTGTTGGTAAGCAGATTCACTCAATATGCAAAAGGTTTGCTGATTATATTTAAAAGCCATGTAGTAGACTAATATGATGGAAACTCTGTAGTGTTGGCCAATGTTCTGGAGAACCGTGTTCAGGGTAACCGACCCGTCAGCTTGGTACGGCACTTTTGCTTACTATCAGTAGGGATCTAATTTACTGATCCAATTTTCTTTTGAACAGGTTGCATACAGTTGTGGGTGTCTTGTCATTTGGCACTGCCTACAAGAACTATATGAGCGCAAAAAGTTCGGTCTCATCGATCACGTTGTGTTTATGGGAGCTCCAATTTCTGGCGAGGATACTCAGGCTTGGAAAGATTGTCTGTCTGTGGTGTCTGGGCGCTCTATTAATTGCTTCACTGATAAAGACTGGGTTCTCGGTAAGATCTTTAAAGCTTAAAACCACTATTGTCATACTACTTTCATCAGGGAAAAATGGGCTAACATATAATGGACCTTCTCAATTTTAGCATTTGTTTACCGACTCCATTCCTTGGATAACGCTGTTGCAGGATTACGGCCAGTGAAACATGTCCCTCAATTGGAAAATGTTCAATTAGACCTAGAAGGCCATACGAGTTACAGGGATGCTGTCGAGGATATTCTATCCACCATAGGAATCTCTTAGAAAATTAAAACCCTTGTCATCTCCTCGCTTTCATTGATAACCCATACAAAAAAAATCATTTTGTACATATATAACTCTTTCTCAGGCATGTCATTTTTTATTAAACACTCTTTTTCTATGGTAAAAAGATGACGCCACCATCGTGCTCACTGTTGTTATTACTTTTGTTGACGGCAACAGTGGCATCAATACATGCCACCACTATTACTGCTAGCGACCGCCGTATTGCCAGCTTTGATCTACAACCTGATGATGCTTGCGTCAACACGTTGAACGAAGCATTCGTCGTGACGCTAGACAAAGAAACACACTTTGTCGTTCTACCAACTGGAGAGAATGAAATGAATTGTCTTGAAAGTCACCCAGGATTTTTGGGTTATGAGCTGGATCAGCCCATCTATTTGGCTCAGAATTCGAATCAAATGCAGATAAATCCACCAAGCTGGGGACTCACAAGGATATCACAGCGAGAATTGCCGTTGGGTGCATCTTACTTTTACCCGTCACCAGCTGGCAAAGGTGTTAACATCTACATCATGGATACGTACGTGAAAGACTTATACATACTATGTAAAACTAATCCAACGTTTAAGATATAAGAAAGCTTAAAAAACCATGTAAAAAGCGGCATAGATGTAAGTCATCCCGATTTTGGCGGGCGTGCCCAGCATGGTATTTCTACGGCAGTTGGTAGCAATGGATCGAGTATGGATTATCATGGTCATGGAACCATGGCAGCCGGGATTGCAGCTGGAACACTATATGGTGTTGCCAAAGAAGCTAACGTGATTGCAGTCAAGGTTGGTATTGCGAATAAAGCAGCGGTTTTTAGTAAAAAAAAGGAGAGAACAGAAAACACATGGTTTTTTGACTGTTTTTGTGCTCGTTTCGCTCTTGTCATTCAGGTTCTAGAAGACAGCGGTGAAGGTTATATGGCAAGTATATTGCTCGGAATGAGCTACATTGCAGAGAGGTTGAAGCGTAAAGGCAAGAAAATGCCCGTGGTTATAAAGTAAGCTTATTTCCGTCATTTATTATCAGCCTAATTGAAGAACGCGGGCAGTAAAAGTGAGTTTGTTAGTATGTCATTCGCCACAACACAAAGCCAGAGTTTAAATAGAGCCGTTGATGCATTGACTAGGATGGGCGCTTTAAGCACGGTAGGTCCCTCCTTTTATCTTCGATCATTATTCTCAAAACGTGCTCGCTCATATGACCATTCTCATATACAGTCAGCAGCCGGAAATGGTGATTATATACAAAGTGACACTGGCCGTGTAAGTTGACTAGTTTTGAGGTGCTGGATGTGAAACGTTACTGATGTACGGTTCGTCTGATAATGATGTTGATATAAAAGGATGCTTGCTCGTATAGTCCAGCAAGCTCTTTTACTACAATCACAGTGGGTGCAGTAGGTATGTAATTTGAATGGCGATGGTAGTTGCTAACAAGCTTTTGACGTTCACAATTATCATTTGGACACAGACTCTAGCGATACGCTTGCATCATTTAGCAATTCTGGGAATTGTACGGACATCTACGCTCCTGGAGTAGATATTGGCACCATCATTCCCAATGGCGAAACAGTGCTCGCAAGTGGAACTTCTTTCAGTGCACCGCATGTTGCTGGCGTTGCCGCCCTTTTATATTCTCAAGCAGCAGCAAAAGGTATTCTTGACAGAGTTACGCCGAGCGATATCAAGAACCGTATTATAACTACTAGTACAACCAACGTTTTGCATCGTGTCCACAATTCCAATGACCGACTATTATACGCTGATGTTGCCATACCCCCTGGATTTGCTGCCATGGCAGCACCAACAAAACCCACCGCTATGTCTTGGTGGTATTGTTGCTTGTTATATTCCTCCATTACTATTTACATTCATCAACTTTTCTAAAAGGATAAAAAGGCATTTGGTGCTAGCTTGATTACTCTCATGGTACTGAAATGATCGCAACTATCACTTCCACGGGTCTTTTTTATGCGAGGTTGTAGATGCTTTCCTCTCCATATCACCAATGTTGCGACACGACATCTTACATGGATAATTATTCACATTCATAACCAATGGTCATAGGTTAACTGATCAAACTGAAACATCCATATTAAGTGATCATTAATCCGAATACATCATTAGTATGCTATCTCTCTTATCACCACAACGTTTTTATTATACACGTACATAGTAATGCAAAGAAGACGGATCAATTCAGACACGGTCTAGTTACCGCTTTAATAGTACATGATATTTTCTCTTCAGTCATGGTTATACCACTTATTATATAAAGCTCGTCAACTTACCCGTAATGAAGGGCTTTATCTGTGTTTCAAAGACTTGCTATTCTCTCTACCTACTGTATAACACTTCAAACCAGACAAGCCTGATTCAAATGTTAAAGCATCTGAAAGGAGAGAAAGGAATGATGTGCATAGTTGGTACATACGGCTGCAAACATTTTGTCAAAAATAAGTTGAGTATTAGTTTACACTCATTCACAACATCAGATCGTAGTGAACCTGTGCCATTGTTGTCTGTTTTTTGAGTTGTACGTGAGAAAACGACCAATTCGACAAACTGTTATTTGATATGGGGCGGTCGGTAGCGCGGAGGCTAACTCAAATGGAAGCATACACGTAATATATATTCTTGTTGAGCATGTCTTCTTTGTCGTTGCCAATTCCGGGTTCTGTCGGAACGGTCAAAATCGTCTGGCTTTTTGTTTTTCTTTACATGAAAAGAGTGTAAATTACGTAGGACAAAAAGAATTTCTATAACATTGCATTAGTGAATTTCTTTGTTCTAACAAAGATTTGTTACACAAGAGTAGGAGATTGATGATCAAACAGGTTTTCGTGTCTTTATCATCGTTAGTGATGCGTATCTATGAGGAAAGTGGCAAATAACTTTAGCTACAATCTACTTTAGCAGCATTATAAGAGAAATAGGTCCTTATGGTAGTAGTAGTAGTAGTAGTAGTAGTTAGTAATAGTAGTGTTGTGTGCGCTAGATTGCAATTTGCTTATTATTTTCGTGAATGACCTAAAGTCATATTTTATGTAACGCAAACAAGATCTGCGGCGGCGGTGTGGACTTCATGGCTTATGAACCGTGCATGATCATCCTCACCATCACGATCGTTGGCACGTTATTACATGGGCGTCGTATTGATAACGGGCTTTTTTTACTTTTCACGTCAAAAGTGGCTACTGCTGCTGCTGCTCAGAAAATATGATATTGAACCGTAATGTAGCATGAACTATATCATGCTTGATGTGTGAGACACCGAGAACAACAATGTAAATATTACATGATAATGAATCACGGCAACTAGATGATTGTGAAAAGTAAACTGGTTTACCACCCGTCATAAAACACGACTTATTAGCGATCATACTATGATACAGGAAAAGGTCTACTGTTTACGCTGGAAACCGCTACACTCATAACCTTGTATTTGCTGATTGATTCAGATATTTTTCAAATTGGATACACCCGAATAGATATCACAAGAATGGGAAAATTCGCCGACATATATCAATATGACCTTTTCTCTTCTTCTGGTATGCCACCAACACCATCATCGTCATCGTCATCGTCACTACCGCAGCAACATCAACAGCAAGAGGAAGCGCCACTTGTAGTGGGCCCCAGCGTGAATAAACCTATTTTAATTCCCGTACGAGTCGAACCCAAAGTGTTCTTCGCTAACGAACGGACGTTCTTATCGTGGCTGAACTTCACGGTCGTACTTGGTGCATTCGCAGTCGGATTATATAACTTTGGTGATCGTATCAGTCGTATCTCTGCCGTGCTGTTTACTGTAACAGCCATCATCATCATGTTGTACTCGCTGTGTCGATTTCACTTGCGCGCGTATAAGATTCGCAAACGGGAAGCTGCAGCGTACGACGACCGCATTGGACCTACCACGCTGTGTGTGGCTCTGGCACTTGCCGTTGCAGCCAACTACTACTGTACGTCTTTATATATACTTTACACACCCATATTTTATTACATTTAGAGTTTCTATGTACTGTCAGGCTGACACATGATTTCGTAGTACGGTTCTACAATCAGTAGAGATCCAAGGACAAGGGCACTGCGCTGTGTGTGGATATGACGTACAATAGTGAGGGAAGCTGCTGATATTGTTTGTGAAACGTTTGATCTGTCTGTCTATCGGACGAAAGGACACAAGAGTACGGTCTTGGCTATGACGTAATGAAGTTCGACCAAAGGTGAAACCGAACTTGGAGGATGCATCAGACCGCAATACACCTCGCTTCTACTACTCCTGAATGATCTTCCGAACTGTTTTGCGACACTTTTTGCTCCATCGTTCAGGGCGGCATATGCTTCAACGATTGGAATAGGAGAAGATACTGCACTTGCCAAATTTGTGTGGAGTCAAAAGTAGAAAATTTCGACATGCATATTGTAGATTCCATTGCAATAAACAGCAACCCATACTTTACGACCATTTTATATATTGATCTTTCAAGACATTTTCTCTTGCCCAAGCCTTCTCGTGGGAAAACCTCTCGTAATATTGCATCGCTACAGCATGAAAAGTGCATCATGTGATAATTGTTCCTGCCAGTAAGATCGGCCAATTTTCGTAAGGTTAAGGGTCAGAAGACAGAATATGATATTTCTGCCCTATTTCTGACTAACAAGCATGGAAAAGAATCATAGCGTGAGATCCTGACTGCCATTTTTTCCCGACGGTTTGTAAAGGTTGCACAATTGTGATGATGGGCGGCATTCTCGCGCAGGTAGTACGATTTCTAAAATTTGGATTTACCACCTAATATAACCGCCATCGCTGAACCACCACCCACCATGTGAGGGTGTTTTCCACGGTAGGCTAATGTAATCAATTCACTAGCGTGGTCTAGGGGGCGCAGTGGCTAGGGAAATATGCACAAGGCTGTATAATCAGCATGGTAACAGTACGAAGGACAAACAACTATAGAAGCATGAAAGTTGGTAGTTTCTCTTCTGAGACTTTTTTTTCGCGGGGACGAGATGGAAGTGTAAAGATCTGGGGTGGCTGTGTTTTATGTGTGGAGAAGAGCGCTATTTCTAGGCAGGTCCCAATTTTTCAACAGTACCTGCCTTATTTAGAGCGGTCCACGGTCACCCTCTGCTTTTTGGTCGGTATTTTTGAAAATGCGGGTAGAAAAAGAGAATAACTATCAGCATAGAAGGTTTGATTTGGAAAACCTTGTATGAAAACATCGTTCCATAAGTGTGGCACGAATAAACCGAGCGACTGGAAATGTTTCTTTATAGCTGCTCTCAATGATGTCACTCGAGCTGGAAAAGCTGTGCATCTTGCTCGCTTTCCCTGCTGCTCTAGCTAGACAAGAAGAACATGACTCTGACACTGATTGGACAGACGGCTTCTCAGTCTCGAATGCTGCAGAACATTTCACGGTATACAATGCTCCACAAAACGCTTTTCGGTCCCCGATCTTTGCAGAAAACTGAGTTTGTACTTTCTCCATATAGGTATCACTTGTACAACCTATTCTGTTGTCTGCCAGTCAGTAAGTATCTGGATATTTGATTACATTCGAACAGCAAGGTTTTCTTTCAAAATCTGGGAACAGTACAGACTTACTGAACGACGAAAAGTGTCTCGGAACTGCTACTCTATAAATGACATATCTGTTTTGTGTGTTGCACTGTAAGTGAAAGAACGGTTTGATCCATGCAAAGGTAAGCAAGGTCAATATGGATCCTCTCTTTTCTTTTTCGATGCGTTGCATTGTGAAGTAGTACATTCACTCTCCTCAAGCGGAAACGCCGTACCATATGACTCTGGGTTTTCGCGCGCGCCCCTGGTTCCCTCCCACAACTTTCTCGTTCGTCCTCCCCCCCAAAGCTTTTTAGTGATGGGAAAGGTCGTGTCCCACAAGTAGAAAACAAGGAAGCACAAATTACACAGACTAATAAGAGAAGCGAACAAACGTAGTAACAATACAACGACACCAAAGAATGGGGGAGCCCTTGGGGGAGCTAGAGGGTAAACAAAGAGAGGAACAGAGGGGACATGCAGGGAGGTTTGGTGGCGTACCTAGCAGTACCTGGACACGTTGCATTTGCATTACATCTCTCTATCTCAAAGATTAAGTGGTTGCAGCTTGCAATAGTAGGTCGTTGCAGCTTTATCTATAGGCTAATCGGGCTGCACCGGCATCATCACATGCTGGTATGTGTAGAAAGGGCAAATCAAATCAGAACAGAAATCGACAGAAATGTAGTAAGCCCGATATGACGCTGTCTGTGTCACAGTCACTACTTGCCTTTTTCCTTTTCCTTTTTCCTCATGCGGATAAATAGTTAAGGGAAAAAATAAACAAGCAAAGCAAGAAGCAGGCAGAGTCAACAAAGAAAGTATTTTTATGCAAGGCCGTTTCCACCAGCCACCTAGCCCGAAGTCTCGTAACAACGCTAGCCAGTTTTTTTTAAACGTCCGGAGAAGGTGAACTGTGCTCAACTATTAGCAGTTCTCTCCTGCTCGTATTGTGTGGAGGGATGGGGGAGAAAAGCGGAATTTTCCACTGTAGTCGTCCTTTTGCCTGACAGATCTGTATAATTCACCAAAAGCGGAAAAATAGTGCCTTTCTGTGCAACCAATACTGCGCGGAGACCCCAGCTTTTAAATCCACCATTTTCACTTACTTAGTGAGATGTCTCACCCATACATCATGAGAGAAAGGTTTGCAGATTCCGGCTAAACTTATTTGGCATCCCTGCAACCATCCAACCCCTTTAAAAGTACATCAACTTTCGGTGAGATACGGAACTTTTTTTTCTCTTCTTCCCTTGTGCTCTAGCTATACGTAATAACTATGGGTTTTGGACGTGCTTTGAGAAATTGGTTGATATCGCTACCTGAGTTCAAGGTCCAGCGGGGTAAGAAGCTTCACGGCAAAGCCTTGAATCATGCCATCGGTTTTGTCGCAGGTGCTGGATTGTAAGTTTATCATCTCTCTTCTTTGGTATCGCTCCAATGTGGTTATTAATTGGCTTTTGTCTGTTGTCTATCCTGTAGTCTGTAAGAAGCTGTTTTGATTACGACTATACATTTACTGTATATGAAAGGTCTCTTCGACTCACATATTGTTTCATCGTTAGCATGTTCGGTTACGATCAGGGTGTCATGAGTTCCTTGCTCACCGTAGGTTTTCATCCAGCGTTACAGCAAAATCACAGTGTGCACATATAGCAATATGAGCTAATAACAATCACTCGATCAACAGTTACCCGAGTTCGAGTCACAGTTCCCTAGCGCGACACCATACAGTCCATCGAACGAGCTCTGCCAACAACCAGGCATGTGCACTGGTACGCCGGAGCTTCAGTCGGTAAGGAGCTCGCATGCATTATATAATTTGAAGCGGAAAAAAAAGATAAAAGTACTAATCTTGTATATACAAAATATATTATATAGAACATGGTTTCCATTTACCAAATCGTAAATATGTTTCTGCTTGTGCCAAAATTCAAAATTCAGAGCAAGGTATACTAATATGTGGCGACGTACGTTATTCAGGGCTGTCTTTTGGGTGCTATCCTGATTTTGATCGTGGGTGATTCTCTAGGTCGTCGAGCTTCTACCTTTTGGGGCACTGTGATTATCATTGTACGTATCGTATCTATTTATCTTTTGGCTCTGTCAGACTATAAATTTGTTACTGCATCTGGCTCACAAAAAACAACTCTGCATGGCTAATTTTCTTTAGGCTGGCACAATCATTCAAGCTGCTGCTCACGACTACGGAACTCTCTGCTTCAGCCGTATCTTTACCGGTATCGGCAACGGCATGGTCACCTCCACCATCCCTACCTGGCAGAGTGAATGCGCTAAGCCAAAGGACCGTGGTTTCCTCATCATGAACGAAGGCATGCTTATTGGTTTCGGTATCATGATTTCGTACTGGATTGACTTTGGGTTCTTCTTTTGCACTGGAAGTATCCGCTGGCGCTTCCCTGTTGCTTTCCAAGCCTTCTTTGCCATTATTGTCGCCTCTGGTATCTTTATCCTTCCCGACTCTCCCCGTTGGCTTTTGAAGAAGGGCTACATTGATGAAGCCCGCGAGGTCATTGCCCGTCTTGATGACGTTGAGGCGGACAGTGACCTCGTTAACGAAGAAGTCGCCATTCTTGAGCACACCTTGTCTCTTGAATCACAAAAATTCTCGTGGCGTGAGTTCTGGAGACACGGCAATGTCCAGCACTTCCGTCGTATGTTGCTTGGTGTCGTCGCTCAGGCTATGCAGCAATACTGCGGTACGTATAAATCAGAATACGTTATTATACATGTTCATGTGCTGTGCAAAGTGCGCTAATGTTATGCCAATTACATCTCTTTCAGGTATCAACCTTATTACGTGAGTCCTTCTGCAGCAATGCTCTCTTCCAACAGCACCATTCTTTAATAGCTACTAACTTTTTTGGTTCATAACATATAGCTACTATGCTACTGTCCTTTTTGAGCAATCGTAAGTTCTCGATCTTTGTAATGCAGTCCATTTTTTAGATTTGCACGTTTTACTCAATGGAATTTTCTTTTACCCCTGCAGTCTTGGCTTCGACGCAATGATGTCCCGCTTGCTTGCTGCAGTCAATGGTACTGAGTACTGGTTATCTGCCATTGTTGCCATGTTCATGATTGAGAGATTTGGCCGGTAAGCTTTCCTACACCTCTTCGTTCCCGCCATCCCTGAAAAAAACAGGCTGATAACCTCATTGCACATGGCACTGGATCTAACAATGCTTTACTTTTTAGTCGTAAGCTCATGTTTGTTGGTCTTGTTGGCATGATGTGTTCCATGGCCGTTCTTGCTGGCTGCATCAGCTCTGGTACCCGCGACTCGGAGAACCGCATTGTTCTGGAGAAGGCTCCCGGCGGTGTAGGTACTCTTACCCTTTTCACCTTCAACACCTTCTTTGCTATCGGTTTCCTTGGAATGACCTGGCTGTATCCTGCCGAAATCAACCCTCTTCGTACCCGTGTCCAGGCGAATGCCTTGTCCACCTGCTCAAACTGGCTTTCGAACTATGTCATTGTTATGATCACTCCTCCCGCTATTGCCAACATTGGCTACGGTATCTATGTTATCTTTGCCATCCTCAACTTCTTGTTCATTCCTATTGTAAGTTCCTGAGAGCCCTGTGATATTAGTATTGTTCTAACCAATGATTAATTTTATACTATAAGGTCTACTTCTGGTATCCTGAGACCAAGGGTCGCTCCCTCGAAGAAATGGACGTTGTGTTCGCCAAGGCTAATGCTGAAGGTGTTTCTCCCGTCAAGATGGCCTTCATTATGCCCCGACTTGAAGGCAGTGAACTCGAACGCGAGCTTGCCCGCTACTTTGATGACGGTAGCAGCAACGGCTCTCCTACAGATATTGAAAAGACTGGCTCAAAAAATGCAGAAGACTCCTCCTCGGGTAGCTCTAACGCTGCTAATGGCGCTTCTGAAAAGGTCGCCATTCCTACTGAAAAGGATTAGAGTTGATATTTCGTTGTTTGCTTTTTTATTTTAATTCTATTAGTTATTCTATCCCCTATATTTTCGCACATACTCAAATTCATCCTTCTTTCTTCCCGCCTTCTTATTTTTCTACTCTTCGTATTTATTAGTTATCTTTAAAACGCACTCCTCCCCGGCCTCCTACCCTTATCCAATAGTTTTAATATGTATTTTACTGCACAGGTTTCACAAAGAAAACAATGAAAGAGATTATATAACAATGCGACTATTTGTTTGTCTCATATGATAGTTGGCTGGTTTTTACATGGAAAAGATAGACGCTGTTTAGCGCATAGTTACTGTTGCATAGCTAATTCCTAAAGATGGATGGTGAACCAGGTAATGAATGGCTTGTGCTACGGCGTTGTCAACGCGAGCTGCCATATTGGACAATTCCTACTCTATTCGCGCACGTTAGTCTTGTCTAATTCGAGAAAAAAGAGAGAGCTCTCTCATAACATGTCGATCAAATTTCTGTCGTCTGTAATGTATGAAGAGTATGTAAAATCACATGGAGTTTGGAAAAGACGAATGCGAATCGGTTAGTGATTTTAAATATGCGATCAATCAGTGAGAACAGTGAGGCGCATAGTGCACACTTGTTAAATATTGGAAAGGGGTACGAATCGGATTCACGTCACACAGAGGTTCTTTTTGACAGTTGCATAATCCTAATGCGATTTGCGAATCCAAGCAAGGTTCAGGATTAAAAGATACAAAAAAGTAGAAAAGGGATGTATATTACTATATAACGACAAAATCACTCCATTTCGCCTTTTGGGGCTGGGGGTTGGGGGCTGGATGAACCCTTTGTGCGTTCAACCTTTGTCCAGGTTTCCTAGTTTTCCACACGTATTCCTTTTTGCCGACAACCGGCGAAAGTGGTGTCATGTACCACACGGAATTATGGAAAGTATCTTTCTACACATCGGTTTCTGGGCCGGTTAAAGTTGGGGGAGGTGAATGAAAAGACGGTATAGATAACAAAGTAAGCCATCTAGCGTCATTCCATGCGTACAACGTTATAAGCACGTAATGAATTAGACACAAGGACTGAAATGAACTATATAATAAAGAAGAGCGGACATAGTGTCGAAAGTGGTGGTATTATTTCCTAAACCCAAGATTTCTCCACACTATGTTTCAAATGATCTGGGGAATTGATCATTCTCAGGAAGAATAAGGAACAATATAGAAACGCTTCTGAGTCTGGTTTTGCTTTAGTGATCGCAGAAAGTACTAGTTGCGATGTAAGAGAAGATGCACATGTTGTAAAATTACCGATACCAGGATAGTCGCTGTAACGAAGAATGGAAAAACGGAAACTCAAGAAGGTCGTTGCTTTTGGCCAAATTGTACGATAATAATGACATGCTTTAAGAGAAAAAGTTAAAAACTTCATCCGATTCAACAACAGCAAGGAGCATCACCATTGTTGCTGTTGTTGTCTGAAGGAAGGTTTGCTGTCCGTATTAGCATCTTCTTCTGTGGGCTGGATAGCATACACTTGATATCAAACTGTTTTCTGATCTCTGTTTTTAGTTTCACAATGTGGGATCGCGAATCAAGAGAAGGTTTCCCGATTCCTCCTCCTCCGCAAAATACTCCAGAAACCCACACATCATATTTGCTCGCACACTCCACCTAGCGGAGTTCCTTTGCGTATATGTTTCTCGCTTTCTCCACTTTCTTTCTGAGTTGTCTGAGCCCCGGCACACGGGGATTAAACCTAAAGCAAACAACGATGGAACCTTGGTACTGGAGTCACACACCGTGATGACGATGATGATAATGGGTTTTCTGTACGTCCCGATGCTATACTTTATTTGGAAGCGCCACCAAATCCATTTAAATATGCAGCATTTCTCAAACTTCATGAACGTCTACTTTGCTCAAAATGGGGTTTGGTAAAACGCTTATACACAAACTATCATATCTACCAGAATACAAAGTCCAGAACGGCAAAAAGCTACATGGTCGTGTCTTGAATTGGGCCATTGGCTTTGTTGCAGGCTGTGGTTTGTAAGTAATTAATCGACAAGCAACGACTGATTCAGCGTTCCTGTGCCATTGGATATGTTCTTTAACTAACTGATTTTTTGGGACTTTGTAGTCTGTGAGTCTCTCTCTTGTTTGTTTCGGAAACCGGAGTTCACCCTGAAAATCGCCTCACTCATTCGATAATTTCAATATGTAGTATGTTCGGTTATGACCAAGGTGTCATGAGTTCTTTGCTGACGGTAATTACATAAAGCGAAATCGACCCTTGAACGCTATACCGTTAGAACCAAACAACTAATAAGCTATTCATTTTCTCAACAGCTCGATGATTTCCAACGACAATTCCCTACTGCTACTCCTCACTCAGATGCTAACCCTCTCTGCGAGCAAGAGGGTATGTGTACTGGTACTCCTGAGCTGCAATCGGTATGTTTGTGCTGATTTTTATATTAAGAAATAGAAAGCATGTGCACATAATAACCTTTTCTTATATTTGATGGCATCATTAGAACATGGTCAGCATTTATCAAATTGTAAGTTCAGATATGTACAAACATGAACTATGCATATAAATGCAAAATGCTTATTTTATTTCATTTTTTTTCAGGGTTGTTTCTTGGGCGCTGTTCTTGTCTTGTTTTATGGCGATTCGTGGGGCCGTCGTAGCTCTACCTTTTGGGGCACTATAATCGTCACCGTAATATATCTATTCCTCTCATTTATAACTTGCATTGTAACTATTAGAATAGTTGTATACTCATCAAGCAGTCTTATTATAGTTGGGTACCGTTGTTCAAGCATCCTCGCACGATTATGGTACTCTCTGCTTTGGTCGTATCTTTGGTGGTATCGGCAACGGCATGGTCACGTCTACGATCCCTACCTGGCAGAGTGAATGTGCAAAGCCTGAAGATCGTGGTTTCCTTATCATGAACGAAGGCATGCTTATCGGTTTCGGCATTATGATCTCATACTGGGTCGACTATGGCTTCTATTTCTTGGAAGGCAGTATCCGATGGCGTTTCCCCATTGCTTTCCAAGCTGTTTTCTCCCTTATTGTCATTGCCGGTGTCTTCATCCTTCCTGACTCGCCCCGTTGGCTGTTGAAAAAGAATCACACAGAAGAAGCTCGTGAAGTCGTTGCTCGCTTGGCTGATGAAGAAGTTGATAGCGAAAAAGTGGCTGAAGAAATGGCCATTCTCGAACACACCTTGGCCCTGGAAGGTCAAAAGTTTTCGTACCGTGAATTTTTGCGCCATGGCAATGTTCAGCATTTCCGTCGTATGGTTCTTGGTGTCGTTGCCCAGGCCATGCAGCAATACTGTGGTATCAACCTCATCACGTATGTATACATCTCTTCTGATTCCCTTGATCTACAAGTCGCTAAGTATTCTTCTATATCTTTGTATGAATATACAGGTATTATGCTACCATGCTTTTCGAACAATCCCTTGGTTTCGATGCAGCCATGTCTCGTCTTTTAGCTGCTGTCAATGGTACTGAATACTGGATGTCTGCCGTCGTTGCCATGTTCTTTGTCGAACGCTATGGCCGGTGAGTAACGTTTTTGCTTTACTATTTATACATGTGAAACTTAGTTTCTATCCTTAAAAATAAGGAAAACTAACCTTTTTTCTCTAATGATTTTTCTAGTCGTAAGCTTATGTTTGTCGGCTTGGTAGGTATGATGGCATCCATGGCCGTATTGGCTGGATGTCTGAGTGCCGGTTGGTATGATGAGTTTGGTTCATTGATTGTCCCTGAAGTTGAAGGCTACGTCGGTACTGTTACCCTTTTCACCTTCAACACCTTCTTTGCTATCGGTTTCCTTGGTATGACCTGGTTGTACCCTGCCGAAATCAACCCTCTTCGTACCCGTGTCCAGGCCAACGCCTTGTCGACATGTTCGAACTGGATTTCAAACTATGTCATTGTCATGATCACTCCACCTGCCATTTCCAACATTGGTTACGGTATCTATGTTATCTTTGCCATCTTTAACTTTTTGTTTATTCCTATCGTAAGTATAACATCATCATCAAAGTCAAAATTAGACTTGCTGTCATCTGCCGCCATAACGACGAACCCCCTCTCTCCTATTATCTTCTATGGTTCTTCTCTTGTTTCTCTATAAACATTAGCTCTAACACTTGTTTGTCTTTTCATAATAGGTTTACTTCTGGTATCCCGAAACCAAGGGCCGCTCTCTGGAAGAGCTGGACGTTATGTTCGCAAAGGCTAACGAACAAAATATCTCGCCCGTCAAGATGGCCCAGATCATGCCCAAACTCGAAGGCCATGAGCTTGAACGTGAATTGGCTCGCTACTTTGATGATGGCAGCACTTCTGGTTCCAACAACGATCAAGAAAAGGTGCAACAACCTTCTTCTGGTTCGTTCGTTGAGGACGTCAAGAACGAAAAATGAGCGCATATACAGAATATTTATACTTCTTATTAGTAGTCCGTAGTAATTAGTCTTTCCCTTTTACCTTTAGTTTCATTTTTTTTTTCATTTATCATATCTTGTTGTTTACTAGTTAACCTATCTTATTCTCCTCTATTTTCTCCTATTCTTCTGCCACAAACACACATACTCAAGCACAGAACTGAACAATCCCCCACCCCACCCTTATCGCTTTCTTTTCTCGCTTTACAATATATCTATATCTCAATTTTGGCGCCCAGACACAAAATGGGCCAAAAAACACTCAACAAAACTGTTGTACATTTAAAAACCTTGCTTGTATCTTATTTTATTTCACTATACAGATCTCCATTGAATAATTAAAGTGAAAAGAATCATTTTTAGACTTTCTGCGCATTGTCAGCGATTATAATTAGAGCTAGGGACTGCTTCACAGGGTAGCTCCGCGCAGTGAGTGTTATCACATTCTCGCCCTTCTTTCCTACGCGTCATGAGAATTACTGTAGAGAGAAGGTACACTCATGTGGTAGTAAAGCTCCCGCAAACGTAGTACACATGGAAATTTCTGTAAAACCAATCGAGCAGATCCGACCGTTTTTTTCTGTGTAAGCACCGAATGATTGACTTTGTACATGTGCATTAGATCCAATGTTGTACTGTATGTGTACAATAGCAACAGTTGTACAACATAAGATGTGTCTGGTCTTTCTGCGCATTGTAGAACCTGTAAATTAAGGGGCTATTACATAAACTCGAGATTAAAAGTATGAAAATTATCCTATTTGTACGGATGCACATGCACAGTGACCAATGAAAAAAGGCTGATTCAGCCCTTTTAGTGACATGTAAAGTGCTGATAGGTCACGATAATAATATAGTGCTTTATTATATCAAATAGCAGTCTTTGGAGAATGAAAGGGGGGGTGGACTCGTTGATATACTCATTAAACCTTGTATTGACATGTTGCCTATTCTTATCTATACTTTGATTTGGCTGTGATTCCACATAATACCCTTCTTCTACTGGTTCTACTTAGATGCGATGCGTAATAGCTATACTGTAGTTGCATACATACTTGATCACTATACAGTATTTCTTGGCTAGCGATATCGTAGCTGCACCCACATTACTATGACATACTTTCCGACTATGCACAACAACAAGTTACCCACACTTCATGCAGGATGTTGCATATGTTTTCTTTTTATCGAACAGGTACAATGTTTTTAGTCCGTATTAGTTCTATCATATGACCAGGATAATAAAAAGCTTGTTACGAGGGTTTCTCATGAATTCGGGTGACGGTAACTTGTAAAGGTAGCGGTTACGTAAACAATCCCGTTTTCGCAAGGAGGCTGAGTCGTTAAATCACACCAAGATCTTGGGTGGATCCATAACCGCCTTTTGCTTAAAAAGATGCAACGTGTGATCTGCTGATACTTGTTACTTATTTCCAAACGGTCATTAACCAATGTAATTTGTGAAAGATTTTAATAAGAGCTTGGTTGGCAACTAGTGTAAAATACGATTTTGGCCATCAAAGATAATGGTATTTCTGACGTGCTTGACAGTCCAGTTTAGACTACTCTTTTTGAATTCTACTTATACCTGTATGTCGCAAAACTATATCTCGCCTTAATCTCCTTAGTTTGTAAAGCTACTGTACTTATCTGCCCCTTATACCGAATTTTCAAACACAAAGCCTTACGCGCATACATCGTCTCTACAGTCGACCCCCGTTGACGTCAACCCTCAGGGTACCAGCAAAAGTGTTGACTATATCGAGGGTTGACGACCACCGGGGGTATAGAATAGGCAAAATCTTTAACCCTAAACTTGAAAGGGTACCAGCGAATTGTTTGACGCTACTGTATCGGGGGTTGATGTTATCGGGGATGACGTTAACGGGGGTTGACTGTACTTCATAAGAAACAACCAAAAGTGTACCACTGTGATAAACATCCATAGTAAAGGAATGACCGTGTAAGCGATAACAGGATACAACGTAGCATCACACCTCAGTGTCCATCCTTTTGTTATAAATGAAAAGCTTGTTAAATGTGTTGCACGTAGATCAACGCTATCTATTCAAGTGCTCATCATTAAAGTGATTTTGCTTTCGTGTACTCAACCAACAGAGCCTTCATGCACAATATATACGACCATTTCTTTTCTGGTCTAATGGGCTAAAACGACGTTGACAACGGGAGAGAAACAACGTTTTGGGCAATAGTGAGTAGTACTCTTGATGCAGAATACACTGGTCCCCCGCTAAGATCAACCCGAAAGGGTTCTTACAACGCCGAAGCTAACGTGGGTTAAAAAAAGCGAGGGTGAGTTTCACATATCATAGAATCTATATGTTTTCTTATTCTTAAGGTGCCATATAAAGGGTTGACACAACTGAGGGTTGAATTTATCTGAGGGTGATCTTAGCCGGGTGTAACAAAATGACGACACGACTGTCATACCAGTCGAAATCGCATATTGTGCTGGTTGGCGAACTAGGCCAGATTGTCATTCTATTGTCAAAATCAGATTAAAACGAAATCGCTATTTAGGACTACCAAAAAGCCCTCACAATTCTCGCTTATGATTTGAGATCTGATATAATGAGGATAAAAAGGAGGAGAATGTAGATTCAGATGGATGTGTAGTTTTTCCAGTTAATATAAATAGCTACATCTTGTATCATCCTTTATTTTAATCGTTACTGTGCGTTCTGCTGGTACAATACAGACAATTAGTCGTCATTAGGATTGACAAGAGGTCATTCAAGCTAGAAAATAAGTCAAAGCACGCTAGTGGAGGCCATTGATTCGACATTGTGGTTGTCTTTCCGCATCACCCAGCATTAACAGCGGTGGCACTGCTCTTGCAGGTTAGTAACAATGTGATTGGTTGTGGCAGGTCGGATAACAGGAACTTTCTGATCCAATCAATATTTATGATCACACTGAGAAGCAAGCAACAGCGATAAAGCTAGCAACATTAAACGGTGATGCATTGTCAAGTCGACCATATTTAGGCTGCTGTGCTATGATAGCACATTCTCATGGACGATGTAGGCGTCAGTCGTAAGGGAGCTCTAATGGCGCATCTCTCGTCCATTGCCAGAATCATATAAATCGGCACATAGCAATCCTCCTATCTCTGTGTGCAACTCTTTAACTTTTTTTCTGCGGACCACACGAATAAGCTTAATCGATGCGAAAATTGCTATGGATGTGTGAAAAAATTTCATTCCAAGTATCCATCCGTACAATTACGCACAAAAATGTCTACATTATCACACATTTTTACATACATTACTACGGATACCTTAGCTTTTTCGCTTGACTGGCACATCATATATGTTATGAGCTATCAAATCTAATACAAGCAACCCATCATATTTTTAAAAAAAAATTATTCATCACAGCAACCACACCACATTTAGCTTATTATCCGCCGACCGCCTTCACAACTAGGTACAAGACACAATGCGGGAGGTCGGCACCGACCCACAGTTCACCGCTTACAGCATTTGCGCGGAATCCACCACCGCTGCTTAGGAAGCGCGAGCCACCACAGACGAAACGCTTGCAGCTGGCAAGTGGAGTAGCCGTACCTGAACGCTATTACCAATTTATGCATCGCCACACCACAGCAATCATTTGTTTACTTACTGTACATGTCAACAGCCACCAGGCACGTTGGGCCCAGGCCTTAGATATACAGACATCGAATACAAACCATCACCGAGACGAGCTCTACAAACACGAAGGGTTGTGTCAGATTACCGAGCGAAGAGAAGGCAATCGTTCGATTGTCCGAAGCGAGGAAAGGAGTTGAGATGTTCCACTTTATATTCACTCTTTCTCTTTACAATATCCATTTATCTTACACACTCGTTCAGCTAAACTCTTACTATCCCATTTTTGTAAACCCTCCCCATCTGACATCTGCACGACTCTCGCCACACTTTTCAAACGGTTGAAGAGAGGCGATATCTTACTTTCAATCATATTTATATACAAAATATACTTTGTGAGCGCTCTTTGAGCGGCCGCTACACCGATACGAACTCTCCTCGCCCGCGAACAGTGGAACGATTGCGTTCTTCGCTTCGCTCGGTTATCCGACATACACTTTTTCTTCAATTCAAAAAAAGAAAACAATGAGAGCATAACATATTACGCCAGTTTAGTAGGATAGTAAATGTGACGACAAGAAAAAGTGCATTGTTGCATACAGTCGTAATTTTCTAGTTTTTGTTAGCATCAGCATGACATATAAAAGGGGCATATTTATTTGGCACGTAAAGTCGTATTAGAGTGATATTTTTGAGCAGAGAATTTTTTGATGCTATAGGTTTTTGTAGCTTTGGTCATCATCTCTTTTCGATAACAGTCCCGATAACCCGAGGACAAAGAAAAGTTAGGGAAATACTTTAGCCTGGCATAAGGCGGAGCATCCTGCGCTTGCACAGGGATCGAAATAGCAACTACAGCGATCAAGTGTTCCTATATACTGATTTTTTGTGCGCATTCTCGCTGTGACGGTTCGTCGCTATACGGTAGGGGTTGATCCAATGAGGCTAAGCACATTTACCCTACTAGCGACAGCGTATATCATCGAAAGCATGATATAACTACATACCAGCATTTGAAATGGACTCATGTTACCAGGAATAGTGTAGGTTTCCTTCTGATTATGCTGGCATTCGTTTACAACACAGACAATCACTATGCGTCGCCCACTTATAAGTTGCCTTTTCAACGATGTCACAATATTTTTTAATGACTGCGGGAGCAGTCTTTCCTCATAGCAACATGGAGCGCGTCTATAGTGTTATCAGCTGTTTAGTCACACTGACAATAACTGTATATACTTTGATTTGCTCTGTGTAACCTGACTTGAGCGTGATGGTTACACCGTATGCATCAATGTTATTCTCGAACAAATTAAAGAGATCAGAATTTTGCCTTGCAAACTAGAATTACTTGAATATATCACTATACATTTGCTTCGTTGTCACTATGCTATTAGGACTAAAAAATCAGGAGGAGGTCCAGCATTGTGACAATACTGTAACGTTACATGTGCATTCGTACTTCAAAACAAACATGAAAAAAAACGATGCAAACAGCACGAAACAACGTGGTAAAAGGCTTAGTGTACCTTTCATCAAATTAAGATCATCATCATCGGGTACAGTACATGGAGTTATCTATGTGTAATTTTGTTAATCCAAGATTGGTCTATATCAATCATACATAAGCATTTCAAATTTATGTACAGGTGGCACAGACGAGATTGACATGATTTATTGCCTGCTTGCGTGTAGGGATGTGTACACTTCACACGCTTCTTGCTCAAGCATCCTCGTAAACACATGCACTGTTTGTTTGCAATGACATGGACGATATGCTCCAGAAACAACATACATCGTCATATGCATGTACGGCCACCAGGAAATAAGAAAGCAAAGGTAAAAGCTTTGCATAAACTTGGTAATCACTGTAACTTTTGCTGTTGAAATGAGAGATTGAGTTGAATGTATCCTGCCTGAGCGCATTTAAAAAAGCCACATTCAGGCGCATTTTAAGCGGTCAGCCGGGAACATCGGCGCAGTTTAATGTAAACTCCAGCAGCAATGTTTATGGCATTGTATACTATCCAATATATTTGGATGTATCTAACCCAGCTGAAAGGGACTAAATGACGACAATGATGTTACAACACAAGAGTGATGCTTTGAATTATTACCCGAATGCGGAACCAAAAGATAGACTATTTGCTTCTAGATAGGCTTAGTGAAAGACAGCATCATGTGATGTGCAGAGAAAATAAAGTAAGATGCGAGATACAATAGACATTTGCCTCTGTAAATAAAAAAAGAAACCAGAACGCAAAGTGCTCAACAAATAGTGAATACATGCATCTTTGGTAAGCTTCCCATCCCCTTCAGCCAAGCCAGCAAGGCAGCAGCCTGTTCTTCGCATGAAACAAAACCAATGTTTTCACTCACTCGGAGAATTCTACGGCTCTCATTGGCGATTACAATCTTTGTTAGTCACACCAACCATCTTGACTCACTTTGCAACCCCCTCTCTCTCTCTCCACCTCTTTCTCTTTCCCGTTTCGTTTCCCTTCGTCCCTTAAAAATTGCAACACACAAAACCCTCGATAAAACAAACGAAAACAACAGCAACATTCTAAATAGCAAAAATGATGAACGTCGAAACGGAATCCGGGAACATGAAGGCCATTTTAAAGACGCTTGTCTTTGACCCAATTAAATTCACACCAGACGATGCTAGTGCAGCCATTCACGAAATTATGCAAGGCAGCGCCACTCGAAGCCAAATTTCGGCATTTCTTGTCGGTCTTCGTTTGCAAGGCAAAGACTCGGATCCAGCTGTTGTCGCAGCATGTGCTAAAGCCATGCAGAGCCATGCACGCTTGATTCCGTACGACCATCATAAACACCTGGAAGGCAACGTTATTGATATTGTCGGCACTGGTGGCGACGGTCACGATACGTATAATGTTTCTACGACAGCTTCAATTGTAGCAGCCGGTGCAGGTGCCAAGGTCGCCAAGGTAATTAACACGAAAAGCACAACTGGCGAGTTGAGATTAATTTTATGTGTGTCTTAATAGCACGGTAACCGAGCAGCAACATCCAAGTCAGGCTCTGCAGATATCATGGAAGCACATGGCTGCCATATCAGCAAAGTCGAGCCTTCACAAGTACCCGGGATTTTGGACGATACCAACTTTTGCTTCTTGTTTTCACAAATCTATCATCCCGCCATGAAGCATGTCGCTTCGCTGCGCAAGGAAATTGGTTTGCCCACTGTGTTCAACTTACTGGGACCCATGAGCAATCCCGCTCGCCCATCTCGGGTGGTCGTCGGTGTCCACTCGCCACAAATCGGTAGCTTGATGGCCAACGCATTGAAGTTGACGGGCATTAGAGAAATTCTGGTTGTCTGTGGTGCCGAGAAGCTTGACGAGGTAACGAATGAGATTCACAGTTGCATGTCGGCCCTTCTTAGATCGGTTAACTAATAAAAATTCATGCTTTTTTTTTGCGCCATTTACAGATCAGTCCCGCTAATGAATCCAATGTAAGTTTGTATATCTTTTATTCATGCAATATGACAAGGTTCATGAGAGGATATTTCTCTAATAGCATAAATCTGAATTAGTTCTGGCGCGTGCGAGACGGAGGCGAAGTCACTGTCGGCGTGCTACATCCCACACACGATTTTGGCTTAAAGACTCATCCACTTGAGGAAGTCAAGGGCGGCGACGGTCATTGCAATGCACAAATCTTGAAGCGGCTTCTGAACAACGAGCTGCCTGAAGACGATCCGATATTGGACTTTGTTCTCTTGAACGCATCGGCTTTGTTGGTTGTCGCCGGTATCGCAACCGATTTTAAGGACGGTGTCGCTAAAGCACGAGAATCCATCAAAAGTGGAAGCGCAAAGAAGGTCCTGGAGGCCTTTAGAGACAAGACCCAGCAAGAACAGGAATAACAATATTAGCCTAGTCTTTTTCGTCGTCGCCCCCCCTCTCCCTCATGCTCTTACTCTTTTGCCTTCCGCTTTCCTTCCTTTCCTTTCTATGTTTTACTACGTTTTTTTCTCTTTCTTTTTTCTGTAAACCGATATGTAGATACGTATGATGAATTGTCTAATTGAACAATGAAAAGGAGATACCAAATACAGCAACACAGATAGAAAAGAAAATGGAGAATTAGTTCTATGTACAGAACAGAATGATTAGATGTGAACATGTTGGGAGGAGTTCATTTGCCACGTGTTTCAAGCAATACACTCAGTAGGGTGGCTGTGTTTCCGCGGGCAGCAACAAGACCTCGAGCCTTTTCATCGTGGGGTGATGCGTTGTCCTCCGTGTCCATAACGGTGAGGTAACCAAGCTCATCTTGCAAGGACACCATAAAGTTGTGCAGATCGCTGTTGCTCGAGGATGCTTTTGGCGGTGCATATTTCACGCTCTCAACCATGCCACTGTGCGTCAGTTTGGTGACACACAGGGCCACAATACGGTCTGTCAGGCCATAAATGTTCAAATAGCGATCCTCATTAGCAGCAGCAGCAGCAGCAGCAGCAGCGGCGACGATCACCAGATCTTCGCTGTCTGTATGAAAAATTTGACGTTCAATTATGTTCTGGAATTAATTCCGTTATTAGCTTCTTTTTCAAGCACCACTTGTCCTCTATTGCACCTAAAACAGCTAATTGATCAAAATGGGATACCTCTGCACGCTGCATGCCAAGCAAGCCGCCTATTTGATCCATGCCACCGGCATCGTGTGCTGCTGAGGGTAGAGCTACGTTTGCATGCGACGGGTAAAAGATCGACAATGCTTGGCACACATACAAATTTATTTCATATCAAAATTAGCACAAATGCCATGCGGAGCATGAAAACAGCTTCTTTTTATATTTGAAATACCTCGATCTAGTTTAGTGGGAGCCTGGATCCGACAGATACCATCGTCAGAGCCAAGCATCCACCGGATCCTGCAATAGTCTGTTGTTGTTGCGGTGTCGATCGATGTTTCATTGCCGTCGCCGTCGTTGTTGTCAGCATTGCTATCCTGCTTGGTATAATGAATTGCAGCAGCCAATGTATGTTCAAGTTGAGAGTAAAATACATCGTCCGTCAGGGTGAATGCCGCATATAACTCTACAGACTGGCCAGGAGCAATGGTGCTTTGGGTGTTCCGCGCCACAAGCTTAGGTAATACGTTGTCCGGTGCAAGGACCAGATGCACACCATTCAGCGTGACGGTAGAAGAGGTGTTTTCAGCATTGAGACACACCCAAACTCTATCGTGAAGGGTTCCTCGGATCCAGCCCATGCAGGAGTGAATTAGAAAACAACATTCTTCGTCCTTGCTGTTGTCTTTCTCTTCTTCAGCTGCTGCTGCTTCTGCATGTTGTATTGCGGCCGACGACGTAGCACCATGTCCGTTCTCGGTATCACGGGGGTTTATTAGGGGAAGCAATCCAGGCGGCGGTAAAATGCGTATTCTCTTTTTCTGTGGCATAGTTTCCATTGAGAACGCGTCTTTGAGCTCATATTCCAACACGTTCCCCGCGTCCACAAGCAGTTCACGTTTCTTGTCAGCCTAATTTGCAACAAAAACAAAGTTGTGCTGTTGAGATTCACATACACACATACTACGCAGCAAGGGACAGTCAGAAGAAGAGACACACACGTTTCGTTTTGCGCGTCGTAGTTGTGCACGTGCTTGTAAGAGGCGTTTGGTTAATAGATCGAGCGACTGATCTAGTGCATTGCTCATTCCGAGGAAGGGGGTTGCAGCCCGACGCAGCAGCAGACGCACAGGCAGAAGGTTAATGGACCAAAAGGGCTCTCTCTCTCTCTCTCTCTCTCTCTCTCTAATACAAGCAGCACATAACTAAAATGTGTCGGAGTCGATCCCATAAAACATTTTATTTTAGTGCGTTGGCGGGAGCACACCCAAAACGATTGGCCGGCATGCGAATGGAATAAAAGGGGAAGGGACCAAGCCTGGCCCGGAATTCACACTTCAACTCTTCCCTTTCCCACTTCTTCCACCACCACTTGTACTCTCCTTTCCCTAACCGTCTTCGTCACTGGTCTCGTCGTCGAACACCACCACTTATCTCCCTTCGCCTAAACAACACATACAACAGCAAACATGAAAGCACTTATTCTCGTTGGAGGTAACTTTTTTGTTCTTCTTTCATCATCTGCATTGGTCTCGAACCCTGGTGCAGCCTAGTCCTGTGCTTTTCATCCGAAATGCTCATCTTACCCCATTGTAGGTTTCGGTACCCGTCTTCGTCCCCTCACACTCACTTTACCAAAGCCCTTGGTTGAATTCGCCAACAAGCCCATGATTCTGCATCAGATTGAAGGCCTTGCCAAGGTAAAGAAAACAAGTCGTGTGCCCTTCCAAGTTTAAAAAACAGTGTACTAAAACATATACAAAAAGGCTGGCGTCAAAGATATTGTTCTCGCCGTCAACTATCGCCCAGAAATCATGGTTGCTGCCCTCAAGCAATATGAAGAAGAGTTCGGTGTGACCATCACCTTCTCTGTCGAGACCGAGCCTCTCGGTACCGCCGGACCTTTGGCTTTGGCACGCGACATTTTGGGCAAGGACGACAGCCCATTCTTTGTCTTGAACAGTGATATCATTTGCGATTATCCATTCGAGCAGCTTCGAGATTTCCACATTGCCCACGGCAACCAAGGCACCATTGTGGTATGTGTTCTCGAATAGGCTTTGGGAGAGGAGGGGGGGGAGCAAGGTGCAGGTGGGTTGGAAGGCGTGTGTTCTTTATGCTAAGTATGTGAAATCAACAGGTCACCAAAGTCGACGACCCTTCAAAGTATGGTGTGATTGTGAATCAGCCTGACAGCACAAAAATCGAACGCTTTGTTGAAAAGCCCAAAGAATTCATCAGCAACAAAATCAATGCTGGCATCTACGTACTGAGCCCCAGCGTATTGGATCGCATTGAGGTATATATTATAGTCAAAGACAATGCAAGGGTAGACATTCTTTACGTCCAGTCTTTACGTTTGGACTAACAGCTGATATCTCTCTCACATGTGTTCACAATTGTAGTTGAAACCAACCTCCATCGAAAAGGAAGTGTTCCCCTACATCGCCCAAGACGGCCAGTTGCACACATTCGACTTGGATGGCTTCTGGATGGACGTTGGCCAGCCCAAGGACTTCTTGACCGGCACCTGCTTGTACCTCAGCCATTTGGCAAAGAAGAAACCTCAAGAACTCGCTAACCCAACCTTGGACTATGTGCACAAGGGTAATGTGATGGTCCACCCCAGCGCCAAGATCGGCAAGGACTGCCGCATCGGCCCTAACGTCGTCATTGGCCCTAACGTCGTCATTGGTGACGGTGTCCGTCTGCAGCGCTGTGTCGTCTTGCAGGGCGCCAAGGTCAAGGACTATGCTTGGGTCCAGTCTAGCATCATCGGCTGGCACTCGTCCGTCGGTCGTTGGGTAAGTTTCTCGATGGAGTAGGGTGGTTGTTTTAGAAAAAGGCACACATTCGGCTAGGGAGCTATTTTTAGTTCATCGGCGCAGGAAATAGCAGAGAAAGATGAGAGACTGACATTTTATCATTCTTTTTTCGTACTAGTCGCGATTGGAAGGATGTTCTGTGCTCGGTGACGACGTGACGATCAACGATGAGATCTACGTGAACGGTGGCTCCATCCTGCCTCACAAGGGCATCTCGTCCAACATCACTGAACCACAGATTATCATGTAAATAACTATAATAAGCTTCTTATTTTCTTTTGTTACAAAATTTGATTACCCTCCCCCTCCATCCATCCCTCCCTCCCTCACCACCTCCAGCAAAAAAAATATCATTTCTCGCAACATCTCCTCTTTCTTTCCTGCTCGTCGATCACTCTTGTTTCCATCAATTTTTTGAAACTATATACACCGATTTCTTTTCGTCTTTTTTTTATTAATAACAACTTATTTATATGAAAAAAATGGGACGGAGTCATCAATATGTACAAACTTGTGATGTGATGATATGTGCAGCGAACGCTATTGCTGTTCTCGTGATTGTTGTAGCCAAGGATGATTTTCTAAAACCTCCAGCGTCGGCCGTTGCCGTGGGTCATGGCGCAATATCTATTAATATACAGCCCTTGTGAGCAACCGTTGCTGGTCTCCTTCACACGGTGATTTCAGTTTCACGTTACCCTTTTCACAAACTGCTGTGCATTCATGCTGATATGGTTTGGGAACGAGAATTTGATTTGGATGATTCGGTGATACGTCTCCACGTAGTTTTCCACATCGCCAAACGGTGGAATACCGACCAATAATTCGTAGCACATGATGCCAAGAGCCCAAATATCGACCTTTTCATCGTGGTACTTGTCCTCAATCATCTCCGGAGGTAAATAGTCCAATGTTCCGCAAAAGGTCCGTCGACTAGAGATTTTTTTTCTGTTGTGGTTAGAACATCCCCCATCCATGTGTTTCAAACTACTATGTCTCTCGATCCTTACCGTGGCCTCCGATCGTGCACAGCCCAACCAAAATCAGCCATTTTCAATACGTTTCCTTCGCCGATCAGTACTAAGAAACATGGTTTAATGATGCGCTAATTTAGTCCCTCTTTTGCTCTCTTAATTAGAACAGTCTCTTCTTACCATTTTCCGGTTTTATGTCACGGTGGATCACTTTTAAACCATGGATATAACGCAAAGCTGACACGATCTGCGTCATGTACTATCAATTTAAAATCAATTTGTTAATTGAATATATATAAGAGGATGCGGACCCATTCAATTACCAAAACATGCTAAGAAATTAGTATACCTTTGTTACTGTATTTTCGGGTATAGGGCTTGTTTGGATAAGATCATACAGAGTTCGACCAGGTGCATGTTCGAGTACCATACAGACACTGTCTTTATCATCAAAGTACCCATACATTCGAAGAACGTTCGGGTGACTAAAGATAAAACCATCCATATCAGCTTTAGCCCCTTGCTTTGTCGATCCCTTTACTACCAAGTTCTATAAATTTACCTCAAGCGACTCTGGATCTCGATCTCTCGTTTGAGAAAGCGTACAACTTTGGCTTTTTGCAGTTCCTGTTTGTTGACGATCTTTAACGCAACCACCGCTCCTGTCTTTTTTTCCTGCGCCCTATATACTGTGCCGAATCGTCCAGATCCAATATGTATCCCCACTTTAAAATCATCAAGGCACCATTGTCGGCTACTATTACATATATCAACATTGTGTAAGTGCTTCATTATGTTCTCTATGGCTGTATATCTGCCTATTTTCATTTTGATAGCTTGGCCTGACCAGTGTTGATAAGGAACTTACTCCACGGCTTCCATATTGACGAGAGCCTTGGAAGATTCACTGACTACTTGTATAGAAGCTACTCCAGTCGTTATACCATGGTAGCGTCGCACCACAGGTGAATTCATGTAATCGTCGCCTTCAGCATCGTCGTCTCCTGCCTGTTGTGCTAATTGGTGAAAGTATCGAGCTCGATTTTGCCGTGTTAGGCTGACGCCGTTATTCTCAAGTGGATCAGGACGCACAGCCATGAATTTGCGTCGTGGGGTATAGTCGACATAATTAGATAATGTTGCTGGTGTCGATGCTATCGTATTAGTGTCACTAATGTCATTGACTTGTTTGTGAGAACCATTTCCAACTGTCATTGATAGATCTCAATCGTCTTGCTTGAGTGGGTATTGTAAATGCGATTTAAAATGTTGGAGGTATTAGAAACAAAGAAAGAACACTGGGGGTTTATTCTGTAAATTTCTAAGTCTCTCTACCACTAATAAGTGACACATAATGCGTGAAACGCGTTCCGATGCTCATACGCGCTGATAGCACGCGTCTCTCTATCGTTTACGCGTCTTTCTTGATACGATTACCTTACTTGCGTTTAATTATAGCATCCACACAACCTTGTCTCCACCACTGCGTTTTTTTTTCTTGCAAGCAGAAATCAGGTTAAGGATGACGAGTCTTCGTTTTGGCAATGGAAGAAGATATCATTTATTTATTTTGCTATTATAATGGCGGGCGTGTGCCTATCTCTACTGGTATTGGATTATCATTTCAAAAGACTTCTTTGACAAGAATGGAGGTCATTTTACATTTATACGAGATGGAAGAAACAGCAACTGCATCATCCAGATCCTTTAAAGACCGCAAAAGCAGTGGCAGGCAACAGCAACAGCAACAATAATACACCAGTTTAAAATGTTTGCGGATCTTTGATAATGATAGTCTCGGCTCTTCAATCATGTCGCAAAATCAAGTGTTTATGGATGCTGGAATTTCGATTGCGGTGCGTCGTCAGCAAAGGCGTTACGCCAATAACGGAAGCAGACGTTGAAAAATTCAAGGCATCGTTTGATGGAGAACAACATTTCTGCTCTGTCAGAACTCGAGCTTCGGTCACTTGGTATTGACGGATGAAGTTTTACAAAGCTTGGTGAATACTCTGCAAATAAGTACGAGAATATTTCTCAGTTACAATGTCAAATGAATGGAATGGCGACAGTTTCAATTAGTTTGAGCACGCTAAATAGCAATTGCTAGGAAACCCAATTCCAGTCCAACAGCACATTAAGGGCTAAAGAATAAGTATCAATCATTTATTCTAAAGTGCAGATGATAGTTGTGTCTATAACACAGTTAATCATCATAATGGCGAATGGATTGCACCGCATACTTGCATTGCATAAACACTGTCTGTTCGCCGGTATCTCGTCAGCATTTGACCATACTGTTTTGTTTGATAATAATGTTCTAATCCGTGCACGATGCGGTAGTGTATACGTTTGACGTTCCAAATATAACCTGAACACGACAAGTAGCCAAATCGTTTCGTACTATTACCATTAGCCATTTTTCTGACTGTTTGTATATCAATATTCATGATATGATGTAGGAGTTGTTGGCGATACTAGTAGTGTGAATTTTTATAGATAATGAGCAATGCTTCGTCATGTCGTCGCCGATAATAAAAGCTTAAAGAAAAAGTCAATGTTGTGTTAACAAGCAAGGAACGATAACGGTGACATAAACCGAATGCGGCAGAAGTTCCGAATAGTCGCATTAGAAAAAAAGCGGCTCCTCGGTACATTGTAAAATATACAACGGGAGGTATGATATACAGAATTCCTTAACAAATGAATTCTTCTGTTTGTGTGATGACCATGGGCACTACAACGGAATATGCTACTTCACAATTGCAGCATGCATAGGCTACAACGAGATAATTAGAAGTCGTTCGACCAAAAAGTAACTTGCTTTTTGCTTTTTTCTCCCTTAACCTTGACTATAAATTTCAATTTATATTATCACCTTTGTATAACTTACTCTCACGATGGCCGAAACTCAATCTTTTGTTCTCCTTTTTTTTACAGTATCGGTACTATCGGCCAATGGCGCAATAACTATCGGTAAATACTCGTTTCCCAAAAACTACTTGCAATAAGTGTATCACAATAGATATTCATCTGACGATCATTGTAATTTTTGCTGTTCAATTTTAGATGCCGGTAGAGCGTGTATTGTTGGAATAGACGATTGCCCTGAAGGCGAAAATTGTATCCCGCAGCATGATATGATAACTATGGCCATTGTGGTAGCCCTGAAACAAGAAAAGAGTCAAAAGACGATGGTGCATGATAAAGTTTATACACCATATGATGATGATTGCAGAATAACTCGGAAGCCTGATCGCTACCTTTTAAACTAAATATACTCTATCTAGTATCTCCTCCTTTTCCTGTGTAGTCATCTCTTCCCTTCCCTCATATAAATTAAAGTAGGGGAAACATTAATGTATGGAACCATTGCTAGCAATATCTGAGAATACCATCTATCTCTCCACGCTTGTGTGTATTATCTTTAAAAGTATGATAGAGGATGCTAAATGAAACCCATATAGCTTTTTTTATATGTTTGTAACAATAAGATATGCAAAGTTAAAAATGACATATAATACAGTAGTAAGAAAGCGACTGCTTTATGGCGCCGGTCAATCCAATATTTCTTAATAGTATGAAATACAATACGAGAAAATCAGTGAGGCTGTGTCTACAGCTGCCATATAAACTGGCTACTATGTACTCTAGCCATGGAGATTTATAATACAAAATTAGGTAATAATGATAATATAAAACATCATGCGTTTGCCGAGCGTTGTAGCCCAGGATGAGAGAGATAACAGGTCTCTTTGATGGGGAAAAACAGTTTTTCATCGCTACTCCTAGCGCACGTATGTTTACAACTAAGCTTTGAATACTGGAAGTATACATCTAAGAAAGCTACAAAAGTCAAATTGAAGAGAATGAACAATATCTGTATCAAAAATTTAGTGCCTGGCTTGCAGCTTCCAATCGAGCGATCCGCACCTTCTGGTTGAATAGAAAAGAAACGGACATGATGTCGCTTTTGAGCCACCACAAATGTCACTGTGGTTTTGTACCCGTCGTCAAGCTCCTCACATACACTGTGAATTACCCGAATCTCTTCAATTCGAACAGTCTCAACCTGACTGTCGGCGACTCTGTCATGAGAAAATAACACCCGTAGCGGCTTCTGACCGCATGATTGATGAAGCGTCTTTTGAAGCATTTTGACCATACCCTTCGAATCACTTGTAATTCCCGTGTTTTATAGCTTGCATTCTGATGGCACTCGAGTATCGCGTGGCTCGCATATCCATGCAAGCCGTCAAGGCGGCAATAGAGGCTTGGTTCATGTTACCAGGTGATGGATATGTCACATCGGCGCCAAATACGATTGTCGGTCGCTGGGAGACGAAAGGGGTTTGCTCTGCTGGCAAACAAGCATTCAAACCACCAAGCTCCATGTTGAATTTTAAGCAAACGTTTGCACAGTATTGAGCTTTGGACCGACCACGGTCATTAATGAGGGGCCTCTTATCTCCCTAATTCCATTGGTCAACAATCATTCACTAAACAACCTCACAACTTCTATCCTCCGCAAAACCGTCTATACACACCATCATTCCCCCACCCTCAGCACTTCTATCCCGTGGAGGCGTTTCTGGGCGATGCAACTACCTCACTATGCACGGACGACGTGGTGGCGCCTGCTTATTCTGCGCATCGACACATGCCTGACCGGTTCGACGACGCGCGATGCCGCCTCTGCCAGCATGTCACCGAGGCGGTAGTAGACCATTTTTTCTTTACTTGTCCCTCCAAACAACCGCTTTGGCAACGCATGCTCCGACACCATCATTGCTCCTATAATTTTCAAGAGCTCAATGCTTATTGCCACACGCTCGATCCACCTCGGTCCAAGACCACCGCCACGATCCCACCACACACGATCATCATCGCCGTCCACCTCATCTGGGCATCACATTGGCGATATATATTTGATGACACACCTTTCGATGCCAGCCGCATCTACAATATGATCTCGACAAAGGTACAGGATTTCCGGAGGAGGCTGCCGGCAAGTTCACCTGGGGACTATGATAGGGAAATCGATGTAAATCACTTGAGACATAGCTTGAAGACGACGATATAGCTAATTAGCATACACCCTAATGTTGAAGCTGTTGGGAACTGTATCGCTGAACTAGTGGTGGCTCTCCTTCTCTTGCTTTCTCTCTCTCTTTCTCTCTTTCTCTCTTTCTCTCTTTCTCTCTTTCAGTAGAGCTTCAAAAAGGCTGACCGCGTTCACCTTGCATACAGAAATAACGAGCAAAAAGGTCAGTGAGCGGTTTTCTGCATCTCACGATGCGCGCACCCAAGGCAAGACAAGACCTTTCTTTTGTAAAAGCTAGACTAGCTATGATATCCGCAATTGTGATGTAATAGTCGTAGCTCCCATCTCCCTCCAATCAGTAGTACAGCCCCTATTTCTTATCAGAGCAGTATCTATCAATAAACATTGGTTAATTACACCCGTGACAATCACATGCGATACTACATATCAGAGCCATTCTTTTGGAAAAATCGACAGCAATAATTATCGAAGCCATCGAGCCTTCATTTGCGAGGCGCTTTACTCGACACACATCGTTCCCAGCCACGCATACTTGATAGCCATTTGGCAACTTTAAGAAAAGAAATTCTTTGCTGGTACATGCTCTGTAAGCTACTCATCAATCATATCTACAGGTATCCGTTTGGGTGGCGCGTCTATTGATCGAAATTTCCCTTGAAGCTTTAAAAAGCAATGCGTCGTAATTTTAACTAACCATTACATGTTGAGACAAGGTCGACCGCCTGTCAACGTACGCAATGTGCTGTTCCCCCATCAACAACTGCTTCTTGACTTGGAAATGCAGCCAGTGGCAATTTGGACAGTAACGGATCAAAAAATACACATGACAGTACATATCTTCACATGAAAGAATCAGGCTCTTTATTGGACAGAACTATCGCAACAGCGGAGAACAAGTAGGGCAAAACCACAGTCGATATCATTTCCCAGCACGGGCAGTCTGTATCAAACAAACCGACATCAGCGTAAACACTCATTTGAATATGCTGCCAGGTCACTGACAGGCCACAAAGGTCGCGTCGTATTGACATGGCGGTGTCTTAAAAAGAATCCAGAGAGAACAATGAGCTGCATACGGTGCACACATTTCCAGTATCGCAGTGAGCCGTGCTCACAGGCAACACCAACCATC